>NC_073224.2:57530454-57833484 GCF_029281585.2 Gorilla gorilla gorilla | reverse complement strand
TTGGCCACTCTGGTCTCAAACTCCTGACCTCAAGTGATCCACCTGCCTCAGCCTCCCAAAGTGCTGGGATTATAGGCATGAGCCACTGTGCCTGGCCAATTTAGTGTTTATTTTTATAATTCTAAATCTTTAGAATATTTACTCCTCTGGTCATCATTACGAATATCAATTATGTTAGCAAAGTATTGAATAAGGACAATTTAAAAAATGTAATTCCCTGAAATTTATTGCTATCCACAAATTTATGATTTTTACAATAAAATGTTCTGCAAACATGCAGAAGATACATTTTGAATATAAAAGAAGGATTAATTATGGTGCATATTTTAAAATGTCATTTTGAATCAATTTGCTTATGAATACATCAAGAGCAGATAATACATTTTTCTCATATTTTTTATATCTTCCTACCTGTGTAGTGCAGTGTTTAGAATAAACAAAGCCTTAATTAATAGATATTGAATTAAGGTAGCACAGTGATCCAGTCTCTGTTCTCCTACCCTGAAAATTAACTAGGGAATTTGGTCAGCATCTCCTCTTTTGTCTTCTACTCCTCAAGGACAAATCAGTAAATTAGCTTTACTCTTTACTTATATAGTTAAAAAAATGAATATATGAATGCTTGAATTCATGACTCAAACATCACTTATGAGTATGGAAGCTGAAGAAAAAAACTGATGAAAAATTATAAACGGGTACTCAAATACAAGACATTCTGGCTGGGTGCAGTGGCTCATGCCTACAATTCCAGCACTTTGGAAGGCCATGGTGGAGGATTGCTTGAGGCCAGGCCTGCAGTGAGCTATGATCTTGCCACTACACTCCAGCCTGGGTGAGAGAGCAAGACCCTGTCTCAAAACCAAATACAAACAAACAGAAAGCACAAACAAAACTGTTTCTAACAATAGTTTTTGGTTTCTTTAATGACTTTTGCAGTGACTACTCAATAACATTTGGAACTCTGATTCGTTTTTCAGGGATAAATAATGGAACTTCTTCAGGATATTCAACATGACTTCAGCAGACAATTTCAAATTTATTGTAGAATTTCTTAGAACTTAGGGCAATACTGTAGAGAACTTTGCCACAATTGCTTCCTGTTCCCTACTATTATGTTGCATTTGACCTTCAATAAAAGTTCTACTACAGTAGGCTGAAATTGCATATAAACACACTAGAGACATGTTTTAAAATAGTGGATACCTTCAAAACGAAGGTATTCTGAGGTATTCCTGCCTCAGCCTCCTCAGTAGCTACCACCACAGGTGCACATCACCATGTCCAGCTAAATTTTATATTTTTAGCAGAGATGGAGTTTTGCCATGTTTGCCATTCTGGTCTCAACCTCCTGACCTCCAGTGATCCACTCATCTCAGCCTCCCAAACTGCTGGGATTATAGGCATGAGCCACCGTGCCTGGCCAATTTAGTTTCTAATATATATATATATATATATAAAATATGCATACATATTTTTATGTATATTAGAAATTATTTCAGATCTAGCAAATAACAAAAACTGTTCTGTTGTTTATGGAATAAATGAGTTTCTGTAGTGAGTTTCACTACCTGACATAAAATCAAGAACTATTTTTTTAGAAAGCTGGGAACCAACAAGAAAATTTTTGGGCAATGACTTAACACTACTTCTCTAAGAGAGAAGTTGACTTGAGTCACACTTTCACATCTTGTAACTTTCAGTTGATCGATGCGTAAAGAGTCACAGGACAGAAGAGAAGGACTTGTGAGTCCAACCAAGTCTCTAACTAAACCGAACTTTAGTTGTTTATGGAAATTTTAGAAAATGCCAAAAAAAATTGAGAGGTGTGAGATTTTCGGATTTCTAAGTACATATTTTTAAACCTTGACAGACTCCATTAACCTTGATCCAAGATTGAGACCATCTACAGTTTTTATTTTTTAAACCATGAGAACATGAATTATGTTGATGCCCAGTGACTTCCCCTGAGCTAACATTTGAGACTGATTATAAAGTGACTACATTGTAACAATTTGATAACACTGTCCTTGGACTCAGTTTTATCCTTTTGCAAGGATTATTGGTGGCTACATTGATTTGGATGGAAGCCACTACAGGCTGGACTTCTGTGCTACTGTGAACTGTCTTGTAGCCAAGCTCAGTACATTTACTAAAACTCTGTGAGATTATTTTTTAAATTTGCAGCCATTATTGGTATTTTTTTTAAACATTTGTTCTATTTAGATGGAATAGCAGAATATAACGTGTTGAACAGGTAAAGGAGATAAAAATACTGAACAGATGAACCATAGGGAAACATGACTGAGAACAAACTGATATTTATAAAAATATATATAAGTGGTGTGGAAATGAAAAGTGTATTATCCACACAGGTCAAATCTTATTATGATGAATTTTAAGAGAGTTTAGTATACATTAATTTTAAATAAATAAGTAGAACGAATGGACTTTTCCATTGTGCTTATACATGTTCTATCTCAATCTTCCTTGTAATGGAACTTATTACAGAGTTTTGACCTGTGCATCTAAGTATTGATTACTGATGATAATCTGAGATAGGGCCCACAACCTTTCTAGGATTAATATGATCTTGCATTTGAAAAATTATTTATTACTTTGATGTTTCCCCCTCCCCCCACCTATTATCTCATGTTTTAAGACAAAAGTGGTGGGAAGCCATGAAGCAAAGCAGTTAGATGCAGGAGTAAAAAGTCTCTCTAGCCTCTGAATTCAAATCCTAGCCCTATCCCATAGGTATTATAGCATCTTGAGCTTATGACCTGGCCATCCTGTTTCTAAGTTTCCTCATCTCCAAAATAGGATAATAATGGGAGAGTTGCCTCATAGAAATTTTATTAAAATTAGGTGCAATATACATAGTTTTATGATTTACTTGTAGTAAGCACTTAATAAATGTTTCTCATATTATAAGATATATAGAGCATGTGCTGTTATGACTGTTCACAGGCGAGGAAACTGAATAAGAAAGGGGTTATGTCCTTCTGTAGGAAGTCTGATGTTTCTTATTAAAATGAATTGCTAAGCTTTATCCTTAGCAGGACTTTTATCAGAGCTAATGTTTTTAACCAAATGGGTTCATTGTGCCCTTTATTTCCCTTGACACAGTCATTTTTAAGGGGAAGTCCAAGAAATTGAAAGAACTATACTTTTTATCACTCTAGATACTATATGAATGTAGATTACTTGCTTCTCTTCTCAGGCCTCAGTTTCTTTGTCTTTCTGTAATCTCTAACGCTCTTTTCTGTTAGAAGATGATGTTACATTATTTCACAAACTAGACAATTAAACTCTTGAACTCTAAGATTTGACTCTAATAAACAAACCATCCTAAATTAAAAGAAAAGGAACCCACATTTTGACCATAAAAATGTTATGGATTATTTTGTGGTAATAATTAGGTACTGATATTAGGCACTCCTAGGCCAGTTCTTCCTTTTTTTTTAACATCCCATTTCAAAAAATGTTGGAAGGGAAATTCAGATCCGTAAACTCAGCCTAACATTGACAGCAGTTATAGAAATAAAGTTTTACCTACCAAGTCCAAATATGATCATTAATAATGTACTGTGTATTAATAGGTGCACATGGTATAGACACATCAATGCCTAATGCAATGACAAATCCAAATCTAATGCATCCAAATCTAATAGAAGTAAATATTACTAAAATTCTACATTATTTTTATTAAATAATTAATTCCACATTTTAAACTAAGAAACTACTTGTGATATTTATTTAATATGGTCTGCTATTGCATCTCTAACCTTTTTTCCTTCATTTTCCTCTGTCTAAAGATTGGGCTTATATGACCAAATATCAGTTGAATACACTGATTTTTTTAAAAAAAGAGGGATGAAGAAAATCACAGACATTTCTGCAATTTCATATTATGGATAGATTAAGAATAACTGAGTTTTGTATGCTACGAATACCTAAAAAGCAATTTAACTTGAATCTATTCTGTGTTTATAGAATATTCTAGACCCGGAGATAGTTTTGGTAAACAAATAGATTTAAAAATTTGTTTCTAATTGTCTACTTTATAGCATGATCTAAATAGTTATTGATTAGAATTTCATAAATCAAGTCTTTTGTATAGACTTCAGTGGAAAAAAATATTGTCAATATAATTATAACTATTTACATTTCAAGTATATTTTTAATTCATGTTACATTTCTTCTTTAACTCACTTGTGATTTTTTTCTCCATGGACTACCATTACTCATGCTACACTCTTCATGTTTAGATTTATGTTATTATCGCTACTTCTGACATTTGAATCTATAAGTTCCATCCCTTATGCTTACTATTAATGGAAGTTCATTATATGTACATCGTAGTTATAAACCAATTTAAACCTAAAGCATAGTCTGAATTAACAAGAGAATTTATAACTTATTATCATTTATTCAGAAATAAGAAATCTGAGTTAAGTTTGCAATGATAAAATTCAGGGTAAAAGTGTTGGCAACAGTCACTCAATGATCAACTTTCCTATAATAAAAAATAATGGTAGTGCTAACTTAAAACATAATAAATTTGATAATACTCTGAGGACATCCATTTTGTGACTCTTAGTATTAATGTCTAAATCAGCAGTTGGAAACTCCCCACAGTCATATCATGTGGTTTCAGTAATAATAGCTAAAATGTATCCTGCAGTGAATCTTTTCTTTTTTTGAGCTACCCAATGGTTCCATATTATTACAGAATTTGCAGAGAATAATTTCTACCCCAAAAGAATCTTTACAAATAAGTGCCCATGCTGTTTCCTGACTTTACTTGGCTTATCTGTAAAATGCATTATCAGAATTGAATAAGATCTTTTTAAGCTATGTGATTTTACAAGTGATACTTCATAAAGAAAATCAGCGGATTCTGGTGAAGAATGCTTTTCAGAAGACACAGATAGGAACCAAAGTTCATATACAAATGAGTTTAAAATATGAAAATTAAATACTAAAAGAGAATAACCTTGAACAAGTGAGACCACATTTTAAATAGGATGGACCAGTTGGCACATGTATAATATAGAGATTATTTTGAGAGCTCAGAATTTATTAATTGGCTAATGGTCTCATTTTTAGATAATCATGTAGAGATACGTCCTAAGACCTTGGAGATCCACCAGCCCTACATCTCTAAATTACTGATAAGGAAAATGAGGTCCAAAGAGAGCCACCCAGCTGTTGAATAACATGTCTTCTGACTCCTTACCCAGTGCTTTTCTTATTTGCTATTTCATCTTGAGAAACAGACATGGGTATTCTGAAAGACAGTTAATTAATTGACCAAAATTGTGGAGAAGAAAACAAAAAAGACTGAAATAATAGACATTGACTATGTAATTATCTGGAGGAAAGAGTATTGGTAGCTTTTTAAGTCTAAGAAAGATACAAATGTCCAAGAAAAAGAAAAAAATAATAAATATTTAGTAAACATATTTCAAGTTCTTTTGGCCAAATTATAAGAAGAGAGCCTTTAAAAAACAGCTTTCCATATTCCTGAATTTATTTTATAGCAAAAATGTGATGTCTTTGAATAAATTACTTGGCATACAAAACTCACAGAATAAAGAATTTTAAATATATTATTGTATAGTAATAATATGCTCTTTTGATAAATGGTATGGCTGCAATCATTGTGTCAGCATTTTTTACATAGATCTAGTGTAAAAAGTCAGGAGTCACATTTATTGAGAGCTATAATATACTCTCTCTGAACCTGAGAAAAAATGGAGTCTTTCATATTCACCTGTCTTCATCTTTAGACCATGTTAGCCCAAACATTGTCTGGAGTAAATATTTACTAGTGGATACTAATTGTCCAATTTTGAAATAACTCGTAGTTAATAAATGTGAGTTGAAGATAGTTTAGGTGGATAGCAATCTCAAATATCTAACAAAGGTAGTACAGTTGCTTACATGTTTTAGGCATTAAGATCTTGACTAAAGTTTTAAATTGACTATAGGTATCTCTTGATATATTGCTACCTAGATAATTTAATTAGTGAGGGAAGTATTAATAGGGGGCAAATCATTTAAACTCACCTTTACGTACATCTGAAGTTTTTTGTCTATAGATTATGTTTAGGATCATACATGATAGGAAAGGTGCTGATGCAGATTTCTACTCTGACGCTGTGGCAGATACAGAGCATTAGAGGTTTGTATGGCAATGCATTACCACATGGTTCATGTAAATCTGCAGTAATACTGTATTCAAATAAGGATCTTGGTTTCAGTACACTTGTTCAGAATTGCGTTTGCACCTTTTTAAAGGAAAATCTAGTTCCAAAAAGCAACCCTACTGTCAATGCTCTTTCTTTAACTATGATATTGGTGTTATTTTCTTGGCCAACAAAAGACAATTCTTATGGATTGTTAGAATATTTTACAATAAGCACCTTACAATATCCTTTGAGAGTGTGGCATATGAAAATTAATGCATGGAGCTAACTGTAATACATTCTTCTTTATGAAAACAATAAAATGGGAGAAACAGAAATAATGTTAAAGAATAATATTTTAACCATATTACCAATTCCTTATGTAACATAAAAATAGGTAAAATGTAAGACTTAATTCCAAAGAATTTGAATAAAATAAAGGCATGAGGCATATTTTCTCAGTTTCTGCAACCATGAAAGTTAGTTGAAGCAGGTGGAAAGATCTTTTAATTTAAATCTTTAATCAACGTTATGGTTTTAAACTAAAAATATATTAATAAATACAGTATCCAATGAATATATTTATTTGAAAAATTTCAATAACTTAAAGACAAATTTAAAAACTAGTTAGGAATTTTATATTTGATACCTCATTCTTTTTATTGTTTCTGATATGTAGGTGATTAAAATGTAAAAATAGAGACAAGAAAGATAAGTTGCAAACTATGAGATAGTGATTACTTCCACAGCCAGAGGGAAATCAGGATATGAAATGAGGATGGGAGTCTTCAACTGTATATAAATAGTTCTTTTTTTTAATAATTTGGGGGTAAGTATAGCAAAATATTATAAATTATAAATCTTGGTGGTGGAAATATGGATATGTATATCATATTGCTTTACTTTTCTGTGTAGTTTAAAATATTTCAAAATGTAAAATAAAGTTTCTTCTACATTTTAAAATTCTAGCTAAAAGAAATGCTTATATATTATTTCTCCAGTGAAATTTTAAAACCAACCTTTTCCTCAAGTTAGATATTTTATTGTCTTCACAATTCAAAGCCATGTATTTAAAATACATGAATTTATGTAGTTTGGATAATTCTTTGCTAAACAAAGCATTCAGCAGAAAAGTAAAATAAAATTCTGAATGTTACTAATGTAATCCAATACTTGCAAAACTTTATTTCCCCTTTTTATGTTTGTATAGTTAATATAGAGTCATTTCATATGTTTATGCATGTTATATATAATAACATTAGATTTTAGAGGCATATATATGGTTGGTTTGTTAAAAAAATCTATTAATTAGTATGTATAAATGGATGCTCATTTATATTTATCAAACGCCATGTAAATACATAAATATATTTTATAAAATGTTGTAGTAAAAATTGTTTACTAAAAACACTAAAGTAGTTGATGTATTCATCTCTTAGTTTATAATTTTTAAAAATAAAATTAATCCTTTAAACAAATATAAGCCTGGAATAGAAGAGCTTTATTTACTACTAAAAGTGTACGTGTGAAAACATAGAGGAAATAATTATATAAAGTTTTCTATGTCCCCCTCAAAGTAAAGTAGCTTAAATAGAAATCACTATTTTAGATATATTCTTACAAGAATTCTTTCTAACAACAAATGTAGTAATCTGGTTTAAATGTAAGTTGCACTTGAATAGCCTTATATCTTGAAGAAGAGCAATATGCACTATTTATTAATTATAAAAGGAAACGAATCCAAGTTTACTGAGTTTTTAAAGTTTTTAATAAAAATGTGAGCATCATAGCTACTGGATTATTTGCTATGTTCAACACACTCCGTTCACAATTAAAGTTTGCACATAGTGTCTAATAATGGTCAAGCACTTGCAAAAATGTTGCACCTGGAACAGGGAGGAGTGAGAAGGGCAAAGGTCAAAACCAGTCCTTAATAAGCATTGACTAAATAGACTTTGGACTCAGTGAAAAGTCCAGACGACCCCTGCAGCGTCATCTTACAGCTCTGATTTTCCTCTTTTCAACATGTAGTATAATCCATAAATACAACCAAATCACTAGCAGCTTAGTCTTTGGTTTGGTTTTTATCTTTCAGTTTCCCCCCACTGCCCCCTTCACAAAGATTTGAAAAATTAACCCCTTTCTGTCCTCAGACTAACCAAATAATGAATTTCTTCATAGTCACTGTTGTCAGCTTAAATCGTTAACTCTTTTCAGGGCAAGAGGCACTTTGTAAAGTGGCTCATAATAACCAGAGTAGTGACTGAGTGTTTCATTTTCTCCCAATATATTTTGAATAGATAACTAATAGTAACAAGCCAATCAAACAATTATACAAATCAGTGAATTATGTCTCTTTTATAAATGTTTTTAAAGCAATAAAATTAAATTAATACTTAAAACCTTGCAAGGAATTTTTACTTCTGCTTTCCCATCACACAGTGGTTGTATTTTCATGAGTTTCTTGATAATTCATAGGTATAATAAAAATGTCTATAACCAATTTTTGACACACTCTTCTAATTTCAAATTATTTGATACAGTTTACACCCTGATATTCTTATTGGCATAGTCTCCTCTTTTCACACTTGTCTTTTGTTTTTCTAGTCCAACATTTGCTGAAGGAGAAGTTAGCTCCTTTAAGTTAAAACAGTAATTTCCCTACAGGAAATATACCGAATCAAGTATAAACCACAAGAATGAGTCGAGCATCTACTTCAAGTGCATTAGTTGAGAGAAGCCTTCCACTCTGAAGTGGGAACACTTCATGAACCAGAAGTGAGAGCTGCCCAATCAAATTCAGTGTAATCGTATTATTCTGTCTACTACACTGCAGATTTTCAGAATGCCAAAGACATCTGCGTCGGTCCCTACATTTATCCTTTTGATGTCATGTCTACCCTGTTAACCCTGTTTCCCTTAGAGTTAAAAATATAACATTTTAAAAGAAAAATTTAAGAAGACAGCTCTGCGTGTGAAACATAAAGAGCACCATTGAGGGTGAGGCAAAGTCCTAACTAAGCAGAAATGACTGGGAATGTAGCAAACTGGGTGGAAGTTCAGGAAGTGTGCTATAGTCTGAAGGAGGATCCTTTAGAAGGAGCATGAAAACAGATAGAAGTAGTGTCCCTGGAGAGTTAAAAGAGGCCTGGGTTTCTTAAGGATTGCTGTTCCTAACTGATTGTCGCAGTCTTAGAGAACAGGAAAGAGGATACAGCAAGGGGCAGACATTTTGCACGATTGCAAAGCTTCCCTAACTGGCCCTATTTTTTTATGCTCTGTTCGCCTACAGAATCAGGATACATGGAAACAAACAGAGCAGTAAATCTCAACCATGACCCCACACAAATAAAAGTACCAAAACTTATTTCAAAGATAAGTAGAAAGTGTTTCTTATTTTATGTAATATTTTTGATTATCTACAATCTTGCAGAATCAAGACCAATTTTTCCAGAGTAACACGGAAGAGGAGAAAAATGGGAGTAGCTCAGAGTTCTATTCCTTATTTAAAACTATCTGTCCAGAACATCTTAGCTTCAACCATCTGAAATTATAACACCAATGTAATTTTACTGTTTTTTCCCCCAAGATTCTATTATCCATTACCTCCCACCAACAAAGTTAGATTCAGCACTATTAAAATGTATAGTTTTAAAAGTAAAGCAAAACTAGAGATTTGTATAATGTAATACTTTTATGCTTTTTTTGTGTGTATATTTTGTTTGATTTCTTAAGTTTCTAAAAATATTGTATTTATTTGAGGTAGGAAAACAAGAATTGGCTAAATCACTGCCCTTAATTTTTCTAATGGGTTTTTATAATTCCTAAATTGATGGGAAAATCATCAAATATTGGAAAATTCTTATATTTTGGAAGCACAAATTGATTCGCAGAACATATATATATATTATATATTCTCTCTATATAGATTGAATATATATATAAACACATATATATATAAAAGATGATCTCAGATATTTAAATTTTCCATGTTCATAAAGAATTTACTTCATATTTTGGTGGCTTAGAACATGCCTTTATATTTGTGAATCCCATGAACAAATACAGTTCAGTTTTCTCTGAAATTTTGATTTAAAAAAATTATAATTGATCTTATCATTCATAAGACTTGCACTTTTCAAACAATTGAAAAAACGAGGCTTTTGATGTTTAGGCAGCACATATTTTTGGACAACTAATAGATTTGCTTGAGATATAAAGTACCTGATGAAGAATGAGCAAAGAACACCAAATCAGATAGAGTGTTGCCCTGAGACCACTTCAAAAACCCTGATAATTAATTTGGAGTTTTTCTTAACTCTATTATATATTTTTAAAGTATACACCTTTGGTTTATGGTTTTTTCTACCTTTATTAGGCGAACAAATGTCAATATGTCTGGATAACCTGTTTTCATCTAATATTTTCACCATTCGAATAATAAATGTCTTTTAAAAAAATCTTTGACTCTTTGCAGTAATAAATAAATTATAAAGATAATTATTTGAGTCAAGAATTTTTCAAAAAGAAAAAAAATTCTGGGAACTTAGATGCCCACTTTTAATATATACGTAATTCGCTGAGCTATACTGAATATGGAGATCACCTTCTATTCCTGATTTTTTTTACTGGTCCAAGTTCAAATAAAATTTACATAAAAAATATTTTCCTTATAAAATGACTATACAGATAATGAACCAAGAATATTACATAGTGAATATTTTCATGGTAAATTTAAAAAGCATATGTATCTTCCAAAAATAATGTTTTTTTAAATAATAAGAAAAATTAATTTAGTACAACCATTCTTTCATCTTAATTCAACCAATATTTTATTTTTTAACCAATAAAGTGCTTACTAGACAGTTGAAACTGTGTAAGCAAATAATAACTTAAAAAAATTACTTGCGATAAAATGATAGAAAAAGCCAACTCAAATAATTTTCATTGAAGACGAATCTTGCAGCTATATTAATATTAATAAAAATTAAATGCTTTTGATTAGTCTAGATTGGCTTGTAATGGTAAAACACAAAGACAAAACTGAGGCAGTGAGCCTCACAATGCCTCTACTGATTTCTCTACTGGCCCTTCCTCTGCACATGGTCAATTAGAATTGAAAATCCTGTGCTGATTTCATTCGCTGGAATTTTTAAGCAGGTCAGGAAGAAAGATGTTATTGAAAGGAAAAGTCTCATCTAAATAAGAAAGGAGCACGTGGCCATCTGGTCTTAGCTATACATATAAAAAGTTATTTCAGCTGAACTGCAGGCTTGATGTTTAAAAAGATGTGCCAGAAATCAAACCAAAATCTGTTTACGGTAAAATATCCCAAATGTTTCTTTTTAAACTTTCAAATATGCAATACACAGTTCATTTCCTATCTGTGATTCATGAGCCCATTTGACCCCAGCGCCTCACTGAGCTTGACTGAGTTTCACTCAGTAGAACATTCAATCATTTTTAGAACACTTTTCCTTCATAGAGTGTCAACAAGACAGTGGATCTTTTGAAAATTGTGAAAATAACTTTGATAGTTTTCACTCAAATTAATTTTGAGTATTGTCGTCATGTAGGATTGCAAGAATAAAATTTGAAACATAAAGCAGCCAAACCAGTTTCCCTTGTTTTCTCATCGCAACTTGAGGTTCCTGTGCATTCTCTGCACAGTGCTCAGGTATCTACTCACAATAATTTCAGGCCCTATGCCTAAAGGCTAAGTTAAAAAAAAAAATTCTCTTTTCATGAAGAGAAATTTTAAGTGTTGAGTCTTCTTTTGCAAATCATTTTCATGGTAGTAAGAAACAGAGATGGTTTTAAAAATCACATTTTATACTGTTTGTCAAATTAGAGTCATATCTTTTGATATTCTTTTTTGACATGAGGTATTTGTGGTAATTATAACATCAATACATTAATTCATCCAATATCTGATAATGCCCTTCTGGTAGTATAGACATAGCTAGTGGATATCGCAATCTGAATTTTATTGTATTGAAGTACATTAGTAGTCTTCAAGAACTCTTATTATAAAGTGACAACAATTATTTGGGGTCAGAAGACTATATTCAAATACATTATATATATATGTACATATATATATACTAAATATGCTACATGCATGTAAGAGACATACATGATCATAATACCAGCACATGCTAAACAAGGATGTAGATTTAAGCTAAGTCTTCAGATAAATACTTGGATTAAAATATTCTAATATATGAAACAAAAGCCTCTTGACATATCTTTGACATAAAATGTCCATTGGTTGTTTTTGTATATCTACTATGTTTGTTCTGCCATTTCAAATAAATCATTGCCATTGTGTAAGAAGAATAAACTGTACTATAGTAAACTGTTCTTTCTCCGTTATGCTCTGAAAAACCATTTGTTCTTGAATTGGCGTTACGTAGTTCAGCTATTTCAATCAAGTCCATTATCTTCTTGTCTTTGAAAGATGCCTTTTCAGTAACCTGTACCCAATGGGCAATGTCATGTATTGTTTTTTGAAAGTAGGTAAAATTTAAACACAACTATTTGCCCATTTTAATCTTTGATAAGGAAATTATATAATTAAACATCAATCTTCCACTATATGTTGGAAGAACTGTTTATGTCAAAATTACAGAGTTAGGCCAAGAATTTCTTAAAGAAGTTATTTATTAGTTCATAGTGGAGTCTTACCCTATAGACTGTCATCTAACTTGTGTAGCTTGTTTTCTCTAAGTACAAAATGTGTCAATTCATTAGCTACATACTTTTCTTAACAATAGTAACATGAAAGCAGAAAAAGAACAAAACATTTTTTCATTTGTTTTAAAACAATCACACAATACATTGGCAAAATGAATCTTATTAATTTGTTGACATATACGTAGTGCTGTTTATACATATATGCTTTGAAATTCCTTTCAGATTAATTGCCTTTTAGTATGCAAGAATGAAGAAGTATTAAGAGCAAATTCCAAAATTTTAAAAATCATGTATCAGATATGTGGTATGTAAAAACTGGTAAGTATAGCAGTCATTCTATTCTAATGAAGATTAATTTAAATTACACATCAAAACTTGGTAGTTAAGGGGTAGAATGTATACAGAGTTGTTCTATATCTACATCTCAAATCTGGCAATATGTTTTGGTAAAAGTATTAAACTTTATTAGAGTGAAATAAAATAATGTACCGAAGTGTGTGCATTAATAAAAATCTGAGCACATGTTTGGTGAGTAACTACCCAGTATAAGACCCATCAAACAGACTTGAAAATAAATACAAACGCTGAACTAGCTCACACGAAAGTTAATTCAACTATTATCTAATCCATAGATATACCCTTATAAAAGCACATGAGAGAGGATTACTTCTAAATCATTGGTACAAAACTGTTCTCTCCTAAAGAAATAAGTTAAAAGTAAAAAGGATTTAATTGTTACAAAATGTTAAGTGGCGAATAAAAAACACCAAGTCATAATAAATTGAAGTATTGTAGCATTTTTATCCAACTTGATTTCAAAATGCTCACCATTTCTACATCCTATTTATATCATTGAAATTCAGCCACCTTTCAAATGTTCAAACAGCATATTAATAAGGCTTCCTAGAACCAGGAAACTCTGACTACATCTATCTTGATAAACATACCCATCCTGCCCCATAAACACATCTTCAAAAGAAAGATAGCTGCGAATAAAATAGTCCTTTCCTGTGGGTGTCGGTTAACCCCACGAGCACGTGAACTTCCTATGGGCACACACCCAACATACATTAGCGATTAGGTGATTGAAAACGTTGCCCACAAAGGCAAAATTTTATATATGATGACATCACCAGCTAACCTGGATTTCTCTGTGATATAATGATATAATTTCCTGGTTGAGTGTGTGCATCTTGAGATAGAGAAAGAGAAAAGAGAGCGAGCATGTGTGTATGTATGTGTGTGCGTGAGAGAGAGAGAGAGAAAGATGCTTAAAGAACAGCATCATCAGAAATGGTATATAACCTTCTGCAAGGTTTGGAAGAATCTTTCGACAGACCTTTGACTTGTTCCAGATTTCATGCAGCATAAGTTCATTCAAACATGCATTCCCCACACAAATTACATTATGTTTAGTTAGCACACTATTAGTTCCTAGAATATTCTGATAAGATCTGTTGAGATGAGATTTCTACACCAAATGAGGCATGTGCATCTGTATGATATGGTGCGGGAGTTGCAAAGTCCCTTGAGACCTGCCTTTGAATGGGTAAGACGTCTTGGTTTCAAAGGTAATGAAAGGGTTAAAAATTGAGGCTGTCTAGGGTAAGAGAAAGGGGATATTGTTGTCTTTAATCTTTCCGCAGTATGTGTAAGACTTCCATCCCGGATCTGCACATAGCAGTGGAATAGGCTCGGCATGCATTGCGTGCAAGCTCCTTGATTGTAGAAGGGGAAAAAAATCTGGCTGGAGTCCAGACAGGCTGGAGCTCTGTTGATCATTATGTCTAGCCTTCAGGTGTCTCAGCACACAGTGGGCGGCGGTGGGGGAGGTGTAGATAACATGAGAGCAGACAAAGAAAAAAAATGGTGTATTTTTATAAGATTATGTGAAAATTTGTATTTATTTTCAAGTCTTCCTTAAGAAAATGAATCCTAACGTCTTGGACTTTTATAATTAGAACACAGGCTCTGCTCTGGCAGCTCTCTTTAAGCCATAATTAGTTATGTCTGGAGCCTCTGAATAATTCCTTTCAATAATTGATGGAGTTAATATTCTCTTTTAAAAATGAGGAGGACAATGTTTTTCACAAACTCTTTTTGTTGGAGGCTTTGTCATTCAAAGTCTTCATCAGTCATAATCACACTGGTGTGATTTGCCTTTTAATTTCTTATAAGACTTAGCTTATAACTTTTTAAGGATGTGGATAATTCTAAAAGTAAAGGCATAATGCATTGCTAGATTACTGTAGCTGAATATAAAAAGAAAGCAGTAATACAGGAACATTCTATCCATTTGTTTCCAATTATTTTATAAATTTAAAAACTGCATTGTGTGTTCCTTCTGTTTGAAACTCCATCAAAAAAACCTCACTATGAATGTAAGGAACTTAGATGCTAATCATATCTTTTGCTAGCTAGAAAGAAGAAATGCCAAATTATTTTATTCTTCAAGCATTCTTCTATAAAGAAGCTTCCGCATGCTTCCTCCCCACCCCCACATCCTCACTCCACCCTATTAGGAATTTCAAAAAAAAAAAAAAAATCTTTATACATGGAAGGCTAGATCCTAAGACAGAAAGCTGTCTTTTCCTTCTGTCTTTACCCTGGCCACTTTCAGTCGCCTTCACTTCTGCTGGGACTTTATTTCACATTGTGTGGACTACAACACCGAAACCAGTTCAGTCTCTATCCTTATTATAAAATTAAAAGTGGTGGTTAAAAAAACATATAAAGAAAGCCCTGGCTTGAAGCCATTGTTCAGAATTTAAGAGCTATTTGCCCCCAAGTGTCTTTGCAGTCTTTCATAGCTAATTATAATAACTGTCAGATGTCTGGAAAGTCTATGGTGCCCTTGTCAGTGGAGTCAGCAAAGTTTGTCTTTTATTTTTCTTGGGGACAGAGCAAATCTGATTAGACATAAAGAGCAAAAAGAAGTGAACTAAGTACATATGCGTGTGCCTTCATTTTTTCTTATGAACAAAGCAGCACACTAGAGCGATGTTCCGGCGCACAGCCTCCTACAGCTACTCTTTGGAATGCCTGACTTTTATTTTTAATTCTTTATCCTCAACAGAATAAAGTATGCAACAATTGTCCCTGGAATATTTTCCTGCCAGCTGAATAACCTTCAATATACACATGAAAGAGTACCCTTAAGAAATCTTCAAATATTGGATGTTTATGACATAAAACTATTTTAATCAGTACACTTGACAGAAAGAAAGGTATACTTACAATTTCAAAACGGTTATTTGCTCTAGTTTCTTGTCCCCGGAGGCAGAGCAGAGGCTTTTGCCAGACTGTCCATGATGCAGGTGCAGAATTCCTGTTTTCATGCCGGAGAGGAACGTAGAAAGTGCTTCATAAAGTCACTCGGAACTCAGCCACTTGTGCTCAGACATCCCTTGCTCCTGTGGAAGCTGTACTATCTGCAGTTCTGAATTGAACTAAATTACAGCCCATGTGAAAGACAGGGGCAGTGAGTCATGTGAGAGATACAGAGCTATCCTATTGGCCACAAAGACATAGCTTAGGCATTCTGCCTTTTCCACCATTGGTGAATAGTTAAAACTGAAAGCATCTAGATCCTCCTCTTGAGCTTATTTGTCCTTTATGTGTGGAAGAATGACTGTAGGATTTTACAGTGACAGAATTAGTTAAGAAAGGGACTGAAGTCATCCTTCACAGAGACTGGTGGGAGGTGATTGGAAGCTCAGCTTTTTTAAGATTTCTTTTTTCTTTTTATCCCCCTGCCCTGCAGTTTTGTCTATAATTTGCCTGTTTGCCTGTCAGAAAAATGTTTTTTGTATTTTTTTCTCCCTTCAGTTAACCTTGGAAGTGACAGAAAGTAAATTATCATCATATTCCTTTGCAGAACTGTCATGTTTTGAAGCACAAAATCAATTATTTTCAATGATGCATTTTCAAATTTTATTTTTACATTTACAGAGACTTTATTGTAGTTCTAAACTAACAAACTAAATTGTCCATTAGTGACACCAAAAACAGAATTAACTTTTGAGTAATTATTACATTTTGGAGAAAGGAGGGGTAGAAATAACTCTGGGAAATAATAAAAGGCAACAATATCAAAACAAATCAAATAAGGGGCTTTAACTAAGAAGTGATAAAGAAGAAATATATTTCTCCATCAAAGCCACTCTTTAATTTACCACTTTAGGTAAGGCAGAATGTCCAGAAAACTGCCAGTCAGAAGGTATTTTTAGTTTTGCTAGGATTCTTTAATTCACCTAATTCCTTAAAAATACTTAAATGTGTTTGTAAAGATTTAGAGGCTGTAAACTACCTTAGAAGTCATCAAGTCTCACATTCCCTATGTTAAAGGTGAGGAAGGTAGCCTCTGACAGTAGTGACTCTCTTCATAACACTGATCCACCGTGTTATGCAAAATAAATGAAGGAAATATTGAAATAAATACTAGTTTGCTCTGTCTTACGTACCTACTAAGAGCCAGTTACCTTCTCATTTAATTCAATAATTGTACAACCCATAGAATAAGTTTAACTACTTTCATTTCTCCTCGGCAAAAACAGACTCAAATGTTTTACTACCATGGTAGTGCCTGGATTTGAACCCAAGTGGCTGATTCCATGCCTACTTTTTCCAACTAGGTATGTGTCCTTCCAAATAATGATGGTTGTCACTTATAGATTCCTTCCTACTGTATGGCAAGTAATGTGCAAAACCCTTTAGAGCTCCTCATTCAGTTCTCACAACTGTTAATGAGTCAATTATTCTATTTTGCTGATTTCATTGATGAGGAAATGAGGTGTATACTACTCAGTATTAGGTAGATGGTAGCTGATAGCATGTGATTCAAACCAGCTCTTATCTGTTTTACACACTATATGGATTCTCATCACAGTGTTAAATAAGACTTGATTTTTCCGGTTTTTTTTCTTGTCTAATATATTAGAATATTTTGGCATAAATATGGAATATTAAATGTGGTCATGTCATTATCTGGGTCTGTTTGGTTCAGACCCAGATCATACCATTAAGTGATCCATAGGGGACTGGAAATAAGCATCAGAGGAGCAGTCATGGAACCATATTTATCTTGGGGCCCTACAAGCAGCCTCACACAGGGTCTTGCAATCATAGGAGCTTCCACATCAGTTGAAGGGGCACATGCTCTCAGAACATCAGCCTGGGTATTAATGAGTCCTACTGCTGGTTCAAAATCTGAAACCCACTGTTTTGCAGAATAAGTACCAGATCATTTCAAAAATAGTGTCAAAAATTCCATTTCAGCCAGATATCAAGAGCCACCAAGGAGTTTCCTGAATTGTAACCCTCCTGCAGCAGCTGTAATCATACAAATGGGAAATTTGCATTGGCTCCCGCAACCCTTGTGTGGTTTGTTTGTAGATGGGAGGTGATTACTGAAGTGCAACTGCATCTTCACCTGCACTTTCTAAAGCACACATTGCTGTTGCTCAGAGTATCATATAGGACAGGTTAGGCAGGTCCCAGATAGCATCGGAAGAGAGTTTTTAGTCCTCTACTGTTTTGAATACTTTTGCTTCTTTCCATAAGTGCTGCTTACTTTCCTGAACAATCCACAATCCAATCACCTACCCCATGCTGTCCCGAACCCTTCCAGGTCAGCCCTCTCATATAGTGAGCATGTGATAACATTATGTTCTCCTTATCTTCATCAAATAAGCTTCTCTATTATATCACAAATATTTCAAAGACTGAGCTGTATCTTGTTACATTTTAATCCTGCATAATGCCCATCACAGTAGAGATGAGATAAATATTTGATTTTCTTTTTTTTTGGCCTTCAGTGACCTATTCACTGGTACACAACAGATCAGAAATAAATCTGGTGAGGTAATGCGAACGTATTTTTTAAAAACTTAGCACTTTAAAATATAGTCTAAAAAAGTGAATCAGACACTGGAGAACAAGTAGGAAAACTATTATGAGACCACAGAGTCTCCCTAATATTGGTCTAAATCAATCACATACAACACTTATACTAACTAAACTGATGGTCATGGTATTAGCACACACTTAACCTCAGTCCTCTCTGCTGTCATCTACCAACTTCTCCTTCATTCCTCTCATTTACTGTTTTTCGGATTTCCTTTTTGTCTCTAGTCCTGCTTTAGTTCGGTGTTCACAAGGGCAATCTATTCAACACTCTAATGTCTCAGTTCAGCAACTTCCTCAATTTCGATGAGGTTCACTGCCACTCCCCGTGACAATCACCCCATGCTCATGTGTTAAAGCTTGGAAAATTTTATTATTTATTTATTTTTTCTTTTTTGAGATGGAGTTTTGCTCTTGTTGCCCAGGCTGGAGTGCAATGGCACAATCTCGGCTCACACCAACATCCGCCTCCCGGGTTCAAGCGATTCTCCTGCCTCAGCCTCCTGAGTAGCTGGGGATACAGGCACACTCCACCACGCCCATCTAATTTTGTATTTTTAGTAGAGATGCAGTTTCTCCAGTTGGTCAGGCTGGTCTCGAACTCCCGACCTCAGATGATCCACCTGCCTCGGCCTCCCAAAGTGCTGGGATTACAGGCGTGAGCCACAGCGCCCAGCCCAGACCGCCTACTTTCTAATCACCATCTCAATGTTTCCAACTCTTTATCACTATGCTTTGTTTTTCAGCTTCTCTGATACCTTCAATCCTTTGGTCTCTACATTTTCTCCTTATCTATCACCCCCTTCATTCCTTTTCTCCTCTTTCCTTTCATACTTCATTCTCTCTTAGAGTTCATGATTCATGATTTCATACAGTGTCCTGAACTTTCTTGCCCTGTTTTTCTTCTGATGGCCTCCTCCTCCCAAGAAAACCAGATTTTGAATCAATCCAACTGTTAAACTTTTCTTTTCTTTTTTTTTTTTTTTTTCGAGACGGAGTCTCACTCTGTCGCTCAGGCTGGAGTACAGTGGCGCGATCTCAGCTCACTGCAACCTCTGCCTCCCTGGTTGACGCCATTCTCCTGCCTCAGCCTCCCTAGTAGCTGGGACTACAGGCATCCACCACCACGCCTGGCTAATTTTTCGTATTTTTAGTAGAGACGGGGTTTCACCGTGTTAGCCAGGATGGTCTCGATCTCCTGACCTTGTGATCCACCTGCCTTGGCCTCCCAAAGTGTTGGGATTACAGGCGTGAGCCACTGCTCCTGGCCTAAACTTTTCTAAGCTATTCTGGGCTTTCTAAGAGCTGCTGGAGAAAAGTCTCTTAAGCCTAGAAAGGATGTTACTATAGGCCAATAGTCTTCAGATTTGACCAGTTACTCAGTGCTATATTAAAAATCTATGTTTCCCCAATCAGCTCTTTTTACCATTTTCCACAATGCTATCCAATCTTTTCTCCACCACCTCTACTCTGCATTCTCACCAGATTGTGTTGCCTTCTTATTCTCAGGAGAACCAATGAACTTGCCATATGTAGATTCAACTTTATCTTATTTATTCTCATCACAATGGAAAAGTTGTTTTTCAACCTTTTCAAGGCAGATCACTCACTGTGTACATGGATATCAATCTCTTCTACCTACTTGGAAATTTTTTCTTAGATGTTTTTATCTTTCTCAAATTGTCAACATGTCCCTGCCTATTAAACTCATTGATATTAGCATTTAAAAAATGCTGGTTTTTTCTTTAATATTTAAAAATCTCCTCCATAGATACCAGGTCCTGCTTCCTGTCTTCTACCCCTCCTGGGTAAATCTCTTCAAAGATTTAGTGATACTCACTATTACTGCTTCATTTCCTTTTTTTTCTCTACTTAATCAATCTGGCTTCCATCCTCATCATACTGATTTTTGAGAAATACCTCTGTGCTACTAAAACCTATGAACAATTTTCAGTCTTTGGCTTCTCTAAAATGTTTGTGGACATTTGGGTTGGGGCACGTATACACCATGGAACACTATGCAGCCATATAAAAGGATGAGTTCATGTCCTTTGTAGGGACATGGATGAAGCTGGAAACCATCATTCTGAGCAAACTATCACAAGGACAGAAAACCAAACACCGCATGTTCTCACTCATAGTTGGGAACTGAACAACGAGAACACTTGGACACAGCACAGGGAATATCACACACTGGGGCCTGTTGCGGGGTAGGGGGATGGGAGAGGGATAGCATTGGGAGGAATACCTAGTGTAAATGATGAATTAATGAGTGCAGTAAACAAACATGGCACATGTATACATATGTAACAAACCTGCACGTTGTGCACATGTACCCTAGAACTTAAAGTATACATAAAAAAAAAGTTTGTGCAGCTGGCCACTCTGTTTCCTAAGGTGTTCTCCTTCAGCCTCATGTGTTCTGGCTTTTGTCACATCTTCCCTATGTTTCCTGTGTTTCCTCCTCTTGTCTCTTGAATATTTGTATTTTTCAGAATCTCCCATAGACCATATTCTCTTCTCACTCCGCAAGACTCTCTTTCAGTCATCTCATTCACCTACACAGTTTCATTTGCAATTCTGTACTAATGATTTCCACATTTCTATCTGCAGACCAGAACTTTCTCTTGAGCACCAGAGCTGTAGATCCCACTGCACCTTCCCTTGGATGGCTCACTGATATCTCAAAGCCAATATGTCCAACACGGAAGTCATCATCTCATCTTAAAATTGTGTAACTTTTATTGTTTCTTATCTCAGCGAATAGTACCACTATCCACCAGGGGCCAAAGACAGAAAACAAGAGGCTAATATTTATCTCTTCCTTTCCTTTACATAGGCTTTCATATCCAGCTAATCAGCATGCACCATAGATCTCTTGCATCTGTTCACTTTGCTGCATCTCATTCATAGTAGGCATGCTTCAGTATGCATAATAGTTAACATTAGGTGTCCCTTTTGTCTCCAGTCTTGCTTAACTCCACTTCAGCATCCCTGTGACTGCAACAACCCTTTCTCAAACTTGCAGCCAAATGGACCTTTTAAAAAGGCAACCTTATTCTTTTACTCCTCAGCTTAATACTTTTTAGTGGTCCCATTACTTCTAAGGCAAACTGTGAATGTCCCTGAGGAGCCTGCTTTTGTAAGCTCCAGTGTTTTATTAAAGTAAATGCATGGAAATGTTTGATGTATGAATAACATTATAATTTACTTAGTTAAGTCTCTTAAACTTGCCCTCAAACCTTTTAAAATCTTCAAGTGAAACTGAGGCATCAGCAGTGGACAATATTTGTCCAGTGGCATGAAGAATTCCTAAGGGAGCTAACGTTCTAGTCTTAGAATATGAAGACAGAGTAGATTCAATATCTTTCTTCTTCAAGAGGATTGAAAGCCCACTCACAGCAACAGAGAGACCTGTTTTCTCTTCCCCCAGACGAATCTTTTGTCTTTAAACTCTAGAGGAGTTCTAGGAAATCTTACATGTTTTTATATTGCCTCTTTCCTTTCCAGGGGTCTGTGAAAGTGAGGGCATCCCAAACATACAATGCAATAATAGAAATTACAAGGTGGGTTAGGTCAGATGGCTTTCTAATTTTCTTGAGTTTCCTTCTTTTCTTTCACCACTCTTCATTCTTCATTATTTCGTAACTCAGTTAATAGCAGCCCAACAATTGGTCAGTCTGAAACCTGCCTATCTTTCTTAATTCCCTTCTTTCTCTTCGGCCTGCCCACAGATAAGTGAATATTGTGGGGCTTACCTTTAAAATAGACTTGAAATGCAATTACCTCTCACCATGTCTTTTGCTGCTGTGCACACTGAAACCACTATTATCTCCCACATGCATTACTGCAATCATCTTCATCTGGTCTCTTCTTCCACACATGCACTCACTCCCACCACAATATGTTCTCCAACAGCAGCTAGCTTTTAAAACATAAAATATATTATGTCCTTTTCTTGCTTAGAATTCTCCAGTTGCTTCCCACTACATCTACCTTAATCACCCGATTCATTGCTATGACCTATAAGACACAACATCATCCTGTCATAATCCATACCTCACACTCTGATCTCATATTTTGCCCACCCCTCTCTCATTGCACTGCAATCACACTGGCCTTAGTTTCAGACATTCTGCAAGTTGTTTGATTAGCTGTTCTCTCTGCTGTCAACGTCCTTCCCCTTGATCTTCATCTGCTGGCTCCTCCTCATCATCTGTATTTTTCTTCAAATGTCACTGCTCAGAGAAATGATTTTCTTTTTTTAGAATGATCCCTACCCATCTACCTATCTAACTTTTTGTCTTGTTTTGTTTTGCATAGCAGTTATTATCAGAAAATGTCTTAGTAGTTCATTTACTTGTCTACTATCTCTCCTTCCCCATCTAAATATGAGTCTTACGAGAGAATACTGGTCATCATTATTTTTTCTCAAGTGCTTAGAACATTCCATTGCATATAATAAGCAATCAGGTCTTTGTTAAATGAATGAATGAATGCTTAAATAATTATAAAAATTATAAGATAATTCAAGTAGTATATTTGAGGGGAAAAATCACCTGTCAATAAAAATTATTAATGTAGTTCTATATATTAAAAAAAGAAAGAAACACCATTGCATTATCACTGAAGGCTAAAACCCAATATACAAGTTAACCAAAAATATATTGATGTTGAATGTTCAGAGAACTATCTAACATTCTAATTTTGACTAAATTTTTTTTTGTTTGCAGTAAAACAATTGAGCTCAACAATTCTTTTTTTCTTTTTTTTTTTTTTTTAGATGGAGTCTTGCTCTGTTGCCCAGGCTGGAGTGCAGTGGCATGATCTCAGCTCACTGCAAGCTCCACCTCCCGGGTTCAAGCCAATTCTCCTGCCTCAGCCTCCCGAGTAGCTGGGACTTCAGGCGCCTGCCACCTCGCCCGGCTACTTTTTTGTATTTTTAATAGAGATGGGGTTTCACCATGTTGGCCAGGATGGTCTCAGTCTCCTGACCTCATGATCCACCCGCCTCGGCCTCCCAAAGTGCTGGGATTACAGGTGTGAGCCACCGTGCCCGGCCCTGAGCTCAAAAATTCTAAATACACTTTATAATGGCCATTAAGTATATTCAGTTATGAATAAATTGATTGAGAAAATGAAATTGAGTAAAGTACTCAAAATGTAGTAGTCATGAAAATAAAAATAATACCAACAATTTAATTTATAAGTATGTTTCCCTCACTCTTTCAAAATTGTATCTATGTGCTCTTGAATAATTGTTCAAGGCCAAATAGAGTGAAGAAAAGTATATCTATGTTGTTGCCCTGTAAAAATATTTCTTTCTACATTAAAATGGTCAATTTCTATGTTCAACTTTCTGAAGAAAAATCTATTGAAAAATGAATGTTATTGATGGCAGAATTGAACATTCTAAACTACATGTTATTAAATAAACCCAAATACATACCACTTTATAAATCCTACAGTGTCTTTAAGAAAACATACTTACCAACCGGGCACAATAGTTCATGCCTGTAAACCCAGCACTTTGGGAGGCCGAGGCGGGTGGATCACCCGAGGTCAGGAGTTCGAGACTAGCCTGGCCAACATGACGAAACCCCATCTCTACTAAAAACACAAAAATTAGCCAGGCATGGTGGCATGCACCTGTAGTCCCAGATACTCGGGAGGCTGAGGGAGGGGAATTGCTTGAACCTGAGAGGCAGAGGTTGCAGTGAGCCGAGATCATGCCACTACACTCCAGCCTGGGTGACAGAGTGAGACTCCATCTCAAAATAATAATAATAATAATAATAATAATAATAATAATAATAATAATAAAAATATCTTACCAATAATAATCTTTTATATTAATATAGCGCTTGATACATCTCAAAGCTCTTTAACTCCCACTGTTACCTATATTCACAATAACACTATGAGGAATGTGGTACTAGTATTTTTATCTCCTTAATATAAAGAGAGAAACTGAGATCTGGAAAATAATATGATTGTTGGTAAGTCACAATGCAGCATAGGAACAGCACCATGTCTCATGATGACTATGAAATTGTTCTGTATCTTGGACATGCAAATAAATTATTGGATTATGTTAAGATTTCTAATTTGACCTCAAACTTGCATACTAAAGGGGGGAATGACTGTAGAAATAGCTACTTTTCACAGGTATGCATAAAACCTTTAGTTATATAGTTCTTGCTAGTAATTTTGCCCAGTTTTTTGGGTGGTCTGGGCCTTGGGTGGGAAAATTGGGATCTGATGAAACGAGAGTTATCTGAGCAGGACGTTTCTTAACCGTTCCGAATTTACAAAGAGTACATATTGTAATATGTGGTCAGATCATAGGGAGTTGAAGTAAACAAGCTAAAAAAGGCTGCCTCTTATTTTGCATTGAACTCTGTAAGAGATAACATTTTCTGTGAACTTAGATTTTTTACCTTTAAGTGGCTGTAAGGTGTTTGATTTTTCTTGGTCTATTATCCTTTCTTAAGAGTGATGGCCAGATTTCTTATGAGTACATAAAAGCCTTCAGACACAGTGAATTTCTCAAATACATATATCATTGATGTAGAAAAAATTTGAAAACTCATTATTTTTGTTTTTTCTTTTCCTTTTTTTTTTTTAAGATTGGGTCTTTCTACGTTGCCCAGGCTGGTCTCAAACTCCTGAATTCAAGTGATCCTGGCTCAGCCTCTTGAGTAGCTGAGACAACAGGTGCATGTCACTGCACTTGGCATGGTTTTCCATTTTTCATGTGGCTGCTTTGACATCATGTGGAAAAGAGAAGATAGGCAATTTCCCAATTTCCAATGCCTTGGCTGACAAAACTCAAAGTATATTTTCGTTGTCTTCTAATCACAGGGAAACAGTTATATAGACAGAATGCAGCCTGTGAATAGATACTCTATATTTTAGAATTACATTGAGCAAAACAAAGTGTCATTATTGCCTAGTCTCAGATTAAAACCACAAAATTATATAAAAGAACAATGTTTTCATTAGAGTTTAAATTTCACTTATCAGTACACCATTTGAGCATTTACGTCTAGATAACCAAACAGGAATGCTTCTCCAAAATTAACATGCACATGAAGTACTTGGAACCTTGTTAAAATACAGATTCTAATTCTGTAGGTCTGAAGCACTGTCTTCAATTCTGCATATCTAACAATCTCCTGGGAGATGCTGAATCTGCTGCTCTGCTGAGTACACTCATTAGCAAGGCACTAGGAACCATTTAGAAATCTTAGGGCATAATATCAGAGGCTAATTACTTAAAGGTAACTTAATAACGATCTCCAACAAGAGAGTTTCTCCCACCACACTCTTTCCCTTTTTCTTTTTATCCTCTGTGTCAATTCTTGTCCTCACCCTCCAACTTTATCATACCTTGCTATCACTTGACCATACATGACAACTTCAGGCCACAGCTATTCTTATGTCATCATCAGCCACATACTAGCAAAATAGAATTTATAAAAATCTAATTGAACCACTCCATAACTCCTAACGAAAGTTCTACTTTCTGCTATCTCATTTATCTATCCAAAGTGTTACATTTGTCTTTCATCCACAACTTTATTTCTGGTATGCTTTCACTTAGCTCTTGAATGATCAAGAACTCAAAAACATAATAGCCAACTTTGGCTTTGTTTTTGTTTGTTTGTTTTTTGCTATGTTTTTATACTAAAATAAATTTCAAAATAAGCTGCTGCTTTTCTGAAATGTTTACTCAGTGCTCTGCTAGACTGGTTTTGTAATGTGGTTCTACTGGACAGCACCAGTATGAACAAGTATATTTACCCATTTGGGTATCCAGTAGTGAATGTTTTCCTATTCAACTAACCAGTCATAAAAATTTTAAGCAATGTGACTACTTGGTGAAGAAATGTTTGATAAAAGGTGAGATTCTTATATGACCCTCAAATAACACCACTGAATGCCTATCTACTTCATTTTTGTGTTAGTATTTATGTTTCATCTGATAGCACACATGATTCAATTAAGCCGTTTTAGCCTCGTTTATATTAACTGAGCATGTATGTGGTTGTGACACAGTGGAAATCAAGGCTGAAGTGCATTTAACACTATTTGGGGAGTGTATGTATTTATGGAAACTTCTGCTGAACCTTCTGTTGGTGTTCCTTGGGTTTTCTTTTTACAAAGGTTTATTTTCTGTTATTTCTTTTCAAAAATATTCCTCAGGCCATGATAATGACTACTTTGATACTTTATTTAACGAAAGAAAGTATCTAATGGTCAATTAATTTTACAAAATTATCCCATTGACCCTGGAAAAATAAAATAGAGGCAAAGTCACAATAAATAACAGTTTATTTCATAACTCTAGCTTCCTAATGTAGGTGAATACATGGCTTTCGAAGACACACCAAATTATCTATTAATGACTTCAATTATGAAAATTGTTAGGCCTACCAGACATCATATTACTTTTGAGTTGTTTCTATATATTCAATTCCAACTCTACTTCCAACTCCTGGGTGGTCTAAAATTGAGATAATTAATTAAACCCTTTGAAAAGCATCTGCCATCCACATTTTATCTTGGATGAAAGAAATTATTTCATGTTTTACTTAAGGAAAGTTAATACCCAAAGGCTGCACATTAGCACTGTCTTGAATTAGAACTTGCCAAATCTGAAAATTGGCTACTCACATGCAATCTTCTTCAATAACTTATGAAAATTTAAATTAAATTGGATTAATAATTTAAGTAGAAAATTCTACAAGGAAAGCTTAAAATTTTAAAGTTTTAGAAGAAGCAGAGAAAATATCAGATAGAAAATGTGTTGCTGGATGTGCAATTTTAATGATTGTCTTAAAAGACATTAAAAGCAGAGAAAAAAAGTCCTTCATAGGAACTTGCCTTAGACTAATGTACTATATCTAAAGAGGTCAATAAAATCATTGGAAGAAAGATTGGCAAGTAAATAAAATTATACCTGTCACCTGGACAAACTGTTTTCTCCACTTTTACAACTCTGAGACAATTTTTGCTTAAAGGGAATAGGGGTTTGGGGGCTGGGGAGGGGAATAGTAACATCAGTTGGCTGCTTTAACAGATGATCGTTATGTTAAAAATTTCCAATTTAGAGTATTTTCTGAGAAAACACCAAATGGCGGATGACGCAGATGCAGCGGGAAGGCGGGGCGGGGCAGAGGCCCCCTGGGGCCCTGGGATGGGGAACCGCGGTGGCTTCCATGGAGGTTTTGGCAGTGACATTCAGGGCAAGGGCCTGGGCGGAGGCCGCGGAGCTCGATCAAGTCCCTGGAGGAAATCTGTCTCTTCTCCCTGCCCATCAAGGAATCTGAGATCATTGACTTTTTCCTGGGGGTCTCTCACAAGGACAAGGTATTGAAGATTATGCCGGAGCAGAAGCAGATACGCGCCAGCCAGTGCACTAGGTTCAAGGCGTTTGTTGCCATCAGGGACTACAATGGCCACGTCTGTCTGGGTGTTAAGTGCTCCAAGGAGGTGGCCACTGCCATCCGCAGGGCCATCATCCTGGCCAAGCTTTCCATTGTCCCCGTGCGCAGAGGCTACTGGGGGAACAAGATCTGCAATCCCCTCACCGTCCCTTGCAAGGTGACAGGCCGCTGCCTCTTTGTGCCTGTGCGCCTCATCCCCGCTCCCAGGGGCACTGGCATCGTCTCGGCGCCTGTGCCCAGGAATCTGCTCATGATGGTTGGTATCAATGACTGCTACACCTCAGCCAGGGGCTGCACTGCCACCCTGGGCAACTTTGTCAAGGCCACCTTTGATGCTGTTTCTAAGACCCACAGCTACCTGACCCCCGACTCTGGAAGAAGACTGTATTCACCAAGTCTCCCTATCAGGAATTCACTGACCATCTCCTCAAGACCCACACCAGAGTCTCGGTGCAGAGGACCCAGGCTCCAGCTGTGGCTACAACATAGGGTTTTTATACAAGAAAAATAAAGTGAATTAAGCCTGGAAAAAAGAAAAAAAAAGTCCAGTTTAAGCTTTGGCATTAGGGATGATTTCAAGGAATGAAAAGCAAATGACAAAAATATGCTTCTTAGCTAGTGTAGATTGAAAACAACTGTACAGTGGGCACAGTCATCAATGAAGCATGCTGGAACCTGAGCTTCAGGTCTGGATAGAAGGAGAAAAAGCAGAAATGGATTAAACTCAAACTTGAATACTCAAATGATTGTAGAACTCATCTGTAGATTGAAAACTTTCAGATGAAATACAAATCCACTGGCTCAGTGTAGACAAGGGAATCTGGAATGATATGGGGGCATGGGAGGGAGGAAAATCCAGTCATACTGGAAGGTATTTACTTCTTTCTGTTTAGAGCGCAACTCCTGCCAGCAGCTCAAGATAGACAAATACAGTGAATGCCTATTGCATAGGATTCCCACACCTCTTTTCTCGGAAATTCCACTGTAGCCTTCCATTCACATGTTTGCAACTGAGGTAATCCTGTTCCTATTACCCAGCCCACAATGTATCAGTCCCGGTTTGGGACTTGATCTAAGTTCAGTTAATCAAGTCTTTTTCTTAGGACTTTAAAATTGTGACTAAGATTTAGCTTCAGCCTATAGACTAAGAAGGGAAAAATAGCCCATTTTAAACAAGAATATACACTAGAGAGTCATGAAAGTCAATCATCGGCAAGAACGAGGAGTGACGCAGAGCCTAGAGATGTGAATGGTATACTTGTAGAGTTTTCTACAATGTCATAGATTTCAATCTTAATGCCGAGTTATGTTCTGGCCCTTGGGTTTCTTGACATCTCTTCTTCAATGACCAAAGACAAAGGACCCATGGATTGAGATCTGATATGGGCTCATCACAGAGACAAACATCCGGTTTTGATGCAACTTTTAATCATTATCATCATACCATATATAACTAGGCCTCACTGTCCCTCTGACTTATTCAATACATTGCATTTTAATAAAAAAGGGTACAATTCCTTTCCTTAGAGTCACTCCCATCTTCCTGTAACAATTGATACGCTGTCCTAATGTTTTTCTCCAGCACCATGAAAGGCTTAAATCATTTTTTCACTTATAATATGTATTGTGAGGTTGAAAGAGTCAGTCAACAAATATTTATTGAGAATGTACTATTTACCAACATTATCAGATGGGAAAATAAAAGTGACAATAATGTTCTTTTCTTACCTGGCAAGAAGAGATAATAAGGTATGGCTAAACCTACCATACTAAACCCTTTATGGAACCATTGAAATGCAACTAAAAATGACAAACGTACTATTGGTTCTTCGGCTTCTTTAAATACAGTGGATTATATATTGTAATATATGAGTAATATATATTATACTATGTAGTATATGATATGTAGGAGAGCCATACACAAGGAAACAATATTTTACATTAAAAAATAAAAATCCAGTTATCACTAACACCAAAGCTGTCAAGAGCGTTGCTCTCCAAATATCTCTTATGACTATTTCCCTTTGATTTTTTCTGTTCTTTGCTGCCTTAAATGGTCTGACTTTCATTAAGCTCTCTATGTTAGCTTTTTATCAATGTCTTTAGTTCATCTACATCATTTCACATCCACTGATGCTCTTGTTGAGCTAGGGTCAAGTCAACTCCCAGAGGAGCAAGAGAAACTCAAATGACACTGATGTGTTTCATCTGACTCTGACTTCCAATCCTAAATTCGGGGTTTGTCCAAATAGCCAGGGTTTTATAAATTACAAGATATCACTTTTCCTATTTGCTTACATTCGTGAAAGCAAAAGTGAGATCAAACTTCTCATCCCCCAAATGAATTTCAATTACAAGAACTATTTTCTCTCACCCTCCATTCCCCAAAGCCACATCCTTTGCAGCTCCTACCAGTTCCAGATTCCCACAAACCTTGATCTCTTCAGATCCATGTTATAAAATTCATCAAGCTCTCTGCCTCTCAACTTTCACATCCAGTCGTCCCTGTGACTGTTGTGCTTTGCAGACTGAGAAGACTAGAAACTTGCTAAGACCTCTCTGTAGTCATGAGCAGAATGATGTTACCGTGAAGTGTTCTGTAAGGACACATACCATTTCACTATAATGCTTCTAATATTCAGAACTACTAAACATATTTGAGCTGCCCTTTCATGCTATTTTGCAGAATATTAGGGCATCTAATTAAATTATGCATGCTGATTTGACCAAATAAGGCATTCGCTTCATTTTAATGGAGAGTGACATTTATTTTCCTATGCCAAGAGAATTCCACAGAGCTTTCACCGTAATAAAGGCTAATTTTTATCTCTAATATGATAAATATATAGATATAACCAAACAATTTCTACCTTAAAAAAATTTTAGTCATTTTCAAGAGGTACATTTTTCTTACCTACATTTTTAAAATTAACAATAGGCTTGATAACTAACTTCAACTTTTCATCTTAGTTTTATGGCATATATTCTTGTCATATCCACTAACTGTGAACAGAACATATCATTTGAATGCACAATTTAGAATCAACATAATTATTTTAAATGGGTTCTTTCGATGTTTCAGATGACTATTGAAATTTATACAATGGGGTCAAATTGCAATTTACAAACTTTTGTGCGTATTGAAAGTGATTTCTTTGGCAGTGATATGTTTTCAACAGATGATGATGATGGCAGTTATCTTCCGCTGGTCTGAATTTAATTTCAGTCATTTTTATTCATGATATTATAACCCATGGCATATTAAAGAATACATAACTTCCAAAAGTGCTGAATTCTCTTTGAGATGCAGTTTATCGTCTGTTAAATACTATACATCATAAGCAAACAATTCATGTAGAAAACTGTGCCTGTTCTTTCGAGGGAGGTAAATAGATAAGCTGTCCAAGGTACAAGGAAATAGAGCATAGATAATGCAGGTTTGAGATATTCTCTTGCTTAAGTGATGCATTAAATCAATATTCTGCAAAGTCTTTTTCTTGTTATGTTATTTACTTGGATACTGTCACAATTTTCCATTAAATTGTCTGTTTCAGAAGATATATCTTTCTCAGTTCCCAATTTCATTTGATCAGTATTCTTTAAACTCTTTCACTATATATGCAAATTATCAACTATTTCCATCATGTCACTCTTCTACTCAAAGACCTTCAATGGTTCCCTATCTTGTGTCATATCACATGTAACCATTTGTGCCTGATTTTCAAGATCTATAGTACCTGGGCCCTACTCTAACTATAAAACATTATTTTCTAGTATTATCTAAGATTCTGCCCGGTGCAATCAGATCATATAAACATGTCATGCCAGTCTCGCCCCACTGTAACTATTTTCTTGCTCCTTCTCTTCTTCCTCCTCCTTCTTGTTTGTGTACATGTGTGTGTACTATATATGTAAAATGCTCTCTTTCCTTCCTCATTCTCTTTCTTTAACCTTTAAAGGCTAAAGACCTCCTCTCTAAAGTTTTCTCTTAGTCCCTAAAAAATAACTGATTGTCATCTTTAAGAAAAATCCTGCATACATAGCACACACTGTCTCTAACCACATAACATTGGTCTTATTTACATTTTCTTATTTATATTTTTATTCACAATAGCTATTATCATATACTGAGAGACTTGCTATGTCTAGTCACTTGATATAAATGAATGCAGCAAAGTAAATAATTCATCCACTCTCACACATGTGCCAGAGTCAAGAAACCAACCCATGTTTATCTGGGTCCAAAAATCTCATGCCCACTCGCCCTACTAAACTTCCTATTTCATGTGGGTAATTTCTCCATTGAATGATAAATTCCATCTATTTAATGAGGGAGTAAACATGAAACACTGGCAGGAGTATGAGAATAAGAAGCAAATGAGTACGTGCCTTGTTTAAACTGCTGTGCTGACTAGGGGTCTGTGTCTTTTTGAACTAGATCCCCTCTGTCTATTTCCTTAAAGCTCTAAAATTCCTTGACAAGAGTTTATGCTTTGTTATTTTTCAAAGAAGATGGTAGAATGTTGAGAACATACCTAGCATTCATAAAAACATTTTCAGTGTAATGTGTTAATTCAGATCATGATTATAAGGAATTTTCACAAATCAGTTTGATTCATTGACATAGGAATTTATGAAAAAATACCTAATTGGTAACGTCTGTCATAAAATTTTCATGTTAAAAACTAAAAATTGCCTAGCACTTAGAGGATATTGAAAAATATTTGTTACATGAATTAATAGCCCAACTCTGAAACCAAACAGGGTAGTGTACTAGTATTATAGTTATGAAAGGACAGGGATTTTGTACATATGCAACTTTAAAATGACAGATTCATAAACAGAAATTCAAAAATAACCAAAATATTACATAAATATTAAAAAGATAGATATTTTGTATTGCTATTTCAGGTACTCCCAAGTGTCGCTTAGCAATACTGGATAGCTTTATTTTATTATCTGAAAAATATCTAGGTTCTCTTAGGATAGATTTTACAAATATTTAGTTTGGTTTTCTTTTTAAGGTTATAAGTGATATAGCAGACTGATATGGAGTTGTAAAACATGTGACTAAGCATCTTGAGATGAAGCCATTATCCTGGATTATCCAAGTGAGTCCAATGTAATCACAAGCGTCCTAATGAAAGAGAGGGAAAGAGAGATTTGACACAGAAAGAAGAGAAGGCAATATGAAGATGGAAGAGACTGGAATCAGGTGGTCACAGCCAAGGAATGTTAGCAATCGGCAGAGGCTGGAAGAGGCAAGAAGGCCTCTGAGAGTCCCTGGAGGGAAGACAGCTCTTAAAACACCTCGATTTTTGCCCATAATCCTGATTTTGGATTTATAACCTTCAGATATATAAGATAATATGCTGTTTTAAGCCACCAAGTTTGTGAAAATTTACTATAGCAGCAATTGGTAACTAATATCTTCTTGCAGTTGACATAATCTTACATACGAGAAAATCTAAAATCTTCAACAAAAACTTTTGAACTATTAAATATATTGAGTAAAGCTGCAGGATACAAAATCACCATACAAAAATCGGTTGGATTTCTTTATACTAGCAATGAACTATCTGAGAAGGAAATTAAAACATTAATCTCATTTAAAATAGCATCAAAAGGAATAACATACTTAGGAATAAATTCAATGAAGGAGATCAAAGATTTGTAGGATGAAAACTATGAAACATCAATGAAGGAAATTGAAGAAGAAACGAATAAAAGGAAATATACTTTCTATTCATGAATTGGAAGAATCAATATTGTTAAAGTCCTATACTACCCAAAGTGATCTACAGAGTCAATGAAATCCTTACCAAAATTCAATAACATTGTTCATTATTCACAGAAATTAAAAAACAATTTAAAATTTGTATGAAACTGCCACAGACACAAAACTGAATAGCTAAAGTAATCCTGAGCAAGAAGAACAAGCTGGAGGTATCACACTTCCTTATTTCAAATTATATTACAAAAGTATCATAATCAAAACAGTATGGTACTGCATAAAAACAGACACATAGAGCAATGGAACATAATAAAAATCCCAGAAATAAACCTACATATATAGGGTCCACTAATTTTTGACAAGGGCATTAAGAGGACACAATGGGGAAAGAATAGTCTGTTCAGTAAATAGTGTTGGAAAAAACATATCTTTTATGGAAAAGAATAAAACTGGATCCTTATATTACACTGTACACAAATACTAATTCAAAATGAATTGATGACTTAAATGTAAGACCTGAAATCCTAAAATTTCTAGAAGAAAACATAGGGTAAACTCTCCCTGACATCAGTCTTGGCAATGATTTTTTTTTTTTTTTTTTGTATATGAAAACAAAGGAATGGGCAAAAATAAACAATGAGACTATACCAAACTAATATGTTTCTGAACAACAAAGGAAACAATAAAAAAATGAAATGACAACCTATGGAATGGTAGAAAATATTTACACACCATGTATCTGATAAGGGGTTAATATTCAAAATTTATAAGGGACTCACATAACTCAATAGAAAATATAAACAACCTGATTACAAAATTAGCAAACAACCTCAATAGATACTTTTCCAAAGATGCTCAACATCACTAATCATTAGGGAAATGCAAATCAAAACCACAATGTGCTATCACTTCATACTTGTTAGGATGACTATTATCTAAAAGTCAAAGATAACAGGAGTTGGCAAGGATGTGGCGAAAAAGAAACTCTTGTACATTGCTGGTGGAAATGTAAATTGGTATAGCCACTTTGTAAAACAGTATGGAAGCTCCTCAAAAAATTAAAAATAAAACTATGATATCATCTAGTTATCCTACTTCTGGATATACAGGTTGAGTATCCTTTACCCAAAATGCTTGGGACCAAAAGTGTTTCAGATTTTGAATTATTTTGGATTTTGGAATATTTGCATACACATTATGAAATATCTTGCAGATGGGACCGAAGTCTAAATATGAAATTCATTTATGTTTCATATACAACTTATACACACAACATAAAGGTAATTTATATAATATTTTAAATAATTTTATGCATGAAACAAATTTTTGACTGTGAACTGTCATTTAAGTTAGCTGTCAAATTTTCCATTTGTGACATCACGTCAACACTCAACAAATTTCTGATTTTGGAGTATTTTGAATTTTGGATTTTCATATTGGGGATGCTCAGCCTGTATACCCAAAGGAAATTAAATCATTATCTTGAAGAGATATCTGCACTCCCATGTTCATTGAAGCAGTATTCACAATAGCATATTTTCAATATACTATACTATTATATATATATATATTTACAATCGAATATTACTCAGCCTTAAAAAGAAGGAAGTTCTGCCACTTGCAATGATATAGATAAAGCTAGAGGACATTATGCTAAGTAAAATAAGGCAAACACAGAAGGAGAACTATTCCATGATCTCACTTACATGTGGCACCTAAAAAAGTTGAACTCATGGAAAAAGAGAGTAGAAGAGTAGTTACTAGGGGTCCAGGGTTGGGAGAAATGAGATGATGGTCAAAGGGTATAAACTTTCAGTTAGAAGATGAATAAATTATGGAGACAATGTATAACAAGGTAACTATAGGTAATAACAATGTATTGTATACTTTGCTAAGAGAATAGATGTATGATATTCTCATCACACACATCACCACACACACACACACACACACACACACACACACAGTGTGAGGTGAGGGATATAATCATTAGCTTGATTGTGGTGATAACTTCACAATGTATGCATATATAAACATGTCACATTGTACACTTTAAATATATATCATTTGTTGTTAATTATACCTTAAGTAAGCTGGGGCCAGGGGAGAACATATTGTAACGTTTTCCAGTTATTCATATTTAATTTTAGCCAAAATGACAGCTGTGGGGGCAACCTGGCTGTAGATTGTCAGGGCTGATTTGGCTAAAACTGAATGGCTAAGCAGGTGCCTCTTTTTCTGTCACTGTTCTGCATAACCCCAAACCCTATGCAAGTTCCACTGAAGAGTACAGCAAAGTTTTCATACCCAGAAAAACCTTCTTCACACAGTTATTGAGGTTTATTAGCAGAATCTAAACTGGGTTTCAAATCTGTATGAATCCCCCAGTATATCTAGTAGAATACTGTGTACACAATTATGATTAAACCAACTTTATTTGCATTTGTAAGCAAATATATTTATCTTCTCCAACTATTGTTGGATAGATTTGTGGTTACTAAGTCTACTAGACCCACATTTAGTTTTCAATTTCCTCGATGTTATCTGAAAATCCTACTTGTTATTTCACTGTGCACTGTGCATCTATTCTAAGAGGATGCTGTATTCAAGTGCTTTGGAGAATCTGGCTATGGTTATTCACTTATTACCTCAAGTATTTCCAATAAATTTTAAAATGCAACCTAATACTCTCTGATTTTCTTTTAAAGCTGGTTATAATGAAATAATTTGGAGAGAAGTTTGATAATACTTCTTGGTAATATAGTAGTTCCCCTTTATTCACAGGGGATATATACCTCCAGCAGATGTCCAAAATCTTGCATAGTACCAACCCCTGTACATACTATGTTTTTTTCTATACATACATATCTAGGATAAAGTTTAATTTATGAATTAATCATAGTAAAAGATTCATAACAGTAATGGATAATAAAACAGGAAAATTTTAACAACATGCGAGTATCACTACTTTTGCTCTTTGGGACCATTAAGTAAAATAAGGGTGACTTGAACACAAGGTCTGCAATACCACAACAGTTGATCTAATATCCCAGATGGCTACTAGGTGACTAGCAGGCTGGTAGTGGACAGCATGGATATGCTGAACAAAGGGAGGATTCATGTCCCAAGCAGATGGAGTGGGTCTACAGGAGCTTTCAACACTCTACTTAAAAAGGCTGCTTGATAGCATTTTACTTACTGTAGAGCTTCTTTCTGTAAAGAGGATTGAAGTCAATCCTCTCAAACTCTGCAGCTGCTTCCTCAGCTAAATTGATATAATATTCAAAGTCCTTTGTTGTCACTTCAACAATATTCACAGCATCTTCACCAGAAGTAGATTCCATCTCAATAATCCACTTTCTGTGCTTCTTCACTAGAAGCAACTCCCCATTCACCAAAGTTTTATTGTAAGATTGCAGCAATTCAATCACATCTTCAACCTCCACTTCTAATTCTAGTTCTTCTGCCATTTCCACAACATCAGCAGTTATTTTTTCCACTGAAGTCCTGACCCCCCTCAAAGTCATCCATAAGGGTTGTAATGAACTTCTTCCAAACTCTTGTTAATGTTGATATTTGACCTCCTCCTGTGATTCTTGAATGTTATTTATGGCATCTAAAATGATGACTCTTTTCCAGAAGGTTTTCAATTTATTTTACCCAGATCCAGCAGGAGAAATCATTATTGATGGCAATGATAGCCTTTCGAAATGTATTTCTTAAATAATAAGACTTTAAAGTTGAAATTACTCCTTGATTCATGGACTGCAGAATAGATGTTTTGTTAGCAGGCATGAAAACAACATTGATCTTCTTGCATCAGAGCTCTTGGGTGACTAGGTACATGGTCAATGAGCAATAATATTTTGAAAGGAATTTATTTTTATAAGCAATAGTTCTCAATAGGGGGCTTAAGATCCATAAACAATGCTGTAAACAGATATGCTGTCATCCAGGCTTTGTTGTTCCATTTATAGAGCACAGGCAGTGTGGATTTAGCATAATTCTTAAGGGTGTTAGGATTTTCAGAATGGTAAATGAGTATTCGCTTCAAATTAAAGTCACCAGGTGCCTTAGCCTCTAGCAAGAGTCAGCCTATTCTTTGAAGCTTTAAAGCCAGGCATTGACTTCTTCTCTCTCGCTATGAAAGTCGTAGATGGCATCTCCTTCCAACAGGAAGCTGTTATGTCTTCATTGAAAGTCTGTGGTTTTAATGTAGCCACCTTCATTAATTATCTTAGCTAGATCTTCTGGATAACTTACTACAGCTCCTATATCAGCACTTGCTACTTCACCTTGCACTTTTGTATTATAGAGGTGGTTTCTTTCCTTATTTCATGAATCAACCTCTGCTGGGTTCAATTTTTTTCTTCTGCAACTTCTTCATCTATCTTAGCCTTTGTAGAATTGAAGAGAGTTTTGGCCTTGCTCTGGATTAGGCTTTGGCTCAAAGTAATGTTGTTGCTCCTTTGATCTTCTATCCAGACCACTAAAACTTTCTCCCAATCAACAACAAGGCTACTTCACTTTCTTAACATTCGTATGTTCACTGAGGTAGCACTTTTAATTTCTTTCAAGAACTATTCCTTTGCATTCACAAGTTGGCTAACTGTTTGGCATAGAGGCCTAGGTTTTTGTCTATCTTTGCTTTTGACATGTTTTCCTCACTTAGCTTAATCACTTCTAAATTCTGATTTAAAGTGAAAGCTGGGTAACTACTCTTTTTTTCACTTGAACACTTAGAGGCCATTGTGGGATTAACTGATCTAATTTCCATATTTTTGTATCTCAGGAAATGGGCAGGCCCAATGAGAGAAAGAGAGATGGGAAATGGCTGGTTGGCAGAGCAGTCAGAAAACATACAACATTTATGGATTCAGCTGCCATCTTATATGGGTGTGGTTTATGGTTCCTCACAAGAATTAAAATAGTAATATCAAAGATCATTGATCACTTATCACCATAACACATCAAATAATAATGAGAAAGTTAGAAGTATTGAGAGAATGACAAAAACGTGACACAGAGACATGAAGTGAGTACATGCTATTGGAAAAATTACACTGATAGGCTTGCTGAAAGCAGGGCTGTCACTAATGTTCACTTTGTTAAAAATGCAATATCTGCAAAGTGCAATAAAATGAATGAAGAGTAATAAAACAAGATGTGCTTGTACTCTGATAGATAACAAAATCAGTACTGAAAATAAAATTTTTTAAAAATCTGCCAGTATCTACTTACAACTGTTTTATGCATTTGAATTTAAAATTCTGAAAACAATTCTGAATTGTGAAGGACAATAAAAGGATTCCAATAGGGTTTTGTAAAGCAAAAATTACCTCTTGTTGAGATTTTTAAAGGTAACATTTTAGTACAGAAAGTTTATACTTGAAATAATATGTTCCCCATAAATTTTTTTTTGCAAATGAAAGTAATTGTTTTTATTATTTAGTTTTTAATTTTAATTTTATTTTTCCATAAGTTATTGGGGTACAGGTAGTATTTAGTTACATGAGTAAGTTATTTGGTGGTGATTTGTGAGATTTTGGTGTACCCATCACCTGAGCAGTATACACTGCACACTATTTGTAGTCTTTTATTCCTTGCCCCCTCCCACTCTTCCCCCCAAGTCCCCAAACTCCCCCAAATTATATCATTTTTATGTCTTTGAATCCCCATAGCTTAGCTCCCACATATCAGTGAGAACATATGATGTTTGGTTTTCCTTTCCTGAATTACATTACACCACTTACAATAGTCTCCAATCTTATCCAGGTCACTGCAATTGCTATTAATTCATTTCTTTCTATGGCTGTGGAGTATTCCATCATATATATATATAGATACATATGTGTATATACATGTATATAGATAATATCTATCTATCTATATATATATATATCTCACAGTTTCTTTATACACTCATTGATTGATGGGTATTTGGGTTGGTTCCACAATTTTGCTGTTGTTAATTGTGCTGCTATAAACGTGTGTGCAAGTATCTTTTTCGAATAATGACTTCTTTTCCTCTGGGTAGATACCCAGTAGTGGGATTGCTGGATCAAATGGTAGTTCTACTTTTAGTTATTTAAGTAATCTCCAACTGTTTTCCATAGTGGCTGTACTAGTTTACATTCCAACCAGCAGTGTAGAAGTGTTCCCTGTTCACCGCATCCACACCAACATCTATTGTTTTTTGATTTTTTGATTATGTCCATTCTTGTAGGAGTAAGGTGGTGTCACACTGCGGTTTTGATTTGCATTTCCCTGATCATTAGTGATGTTGAGCATTTTTTCATATGTTTGTTGGCCATTTGTGTATCTTCTTTTGAGAATTGTCTATTCATGCCCTTAGCCCACTTTTTGATGGGATTACTTGATTTTTTTTTTTTTTTTTTTTGAGATGGAGTATTGCTCTGTCACCCAGGATGGAGTGCAGTGGTGTGATCTCGGCTCACTGCAACCTCCGCCTCCCGGGTTCATGCCATTCTCCTGCCTCAGCCTTATGAGTAGCTGGGACTACAGGCACCCACCACCATACCCAGCTAACTTTTTTGTATTTTTAGTAGATACGGGGTTTCACCATCTTAGCCAGGATGGTCTCCATCTCCTGACTTCATGATTTGCCCACTTCAGCCCCCCAAAGTGCTGGAATTACAGGCATGAGCCACCGCGCCCAGCCTGTTTGAGTTTTTCTTAACTTATTTGTGTGAGTTTGTTGTAGATTCTGGATATTAGTCCTTGTCAGATATATAGATTGTGAAGATTTTCTCCTGCTCTGTGGGTTGTCTGTTTACTCTGCTGACTGTTCTTTTTGCCGTGGAAAAATTCTTTAGTTTAATTAGGTCCCAGCTATTTATTTATCTTTGTTTTCATTGCATTTGCTTTTGGGTTCTTGGTCATGAACTCCTTGCCTAAGCCAATGTCTAGAAGAGTTTTTCCAACATTATCTTTTAAAAATTTTATAGTTTCAGGTCTTAGGTTTAAGTCCTTCATTCATCTTGAGTTGATTTTTGTATAAGGTGAGAGATGAGAATGCAGTTTCATTCTCCTACATGTGGCTAGCCAATTATTCCAGCACCATGTGTTGAAAAGGGTGTCCTTTCCCCACTTTATGTTTTTGTTTGTTTTGTCAAAGGTCAGCTGGCTGTACGTTTTTGAGTTTTTTTCTGGGTTCTCCATTCTGTTCCATTAGCCTATGTGCCTATTTTTTATACCAGTGCCATGCTGTTTTGGTGACTATGGCCTTATAGTATAGTTTGAAATCAGGTAATGTGATGCCTCCAGATTTGTTCTTTTTGGTTAGTCTTGCTTTGGCTATGGGGGCTCTTTTTTGGTTCCATATGAATTTTAAAATTGTTTTTTCTAATTATGTGAAGAATGATGGTGGTATTCTGATGGGGATTGCATGGAATTTGTGGATTGTTTTTGGCAGTATGGTCATTTTCACGATATTGATTCTACCCATCCATGAGCATGTGATGTGTTTCCATTTGTTTGTGTCATCTATGATTTCTTCTAGCAGTGTTTTGTAGTTTTCCTTGTAGAGGTCTTTCGACTCCTTTGTTAGGTATATTCCTAAGTATTTTATTTATTTATTTATTTATTTATTTATTTAGCAGCTATTGTAAAAGGGGTTGAGTTATTCATTTGATTCTCTGCTCGGTCACTGTTGGTATATAGAAGAGCTACCGATTTGTGTACATTAATCTTGTATCCGGAAACTTTGCTGAATTCTTTTATCAGTTCCAGGAGCTTTCTAGAGGAGTCCTTAGGGTTTTCATATTATCAGCAAACAGTAACAGCCCGGCTTCTTCTTTACCAATTTGGATGCCCTTTTTTTCTTTCTTTTGTCTGATTGCTCTGGCTAGGACTTCCAGTACTATGTTGAAGAGGAGTGGTGAGAGTAAGCATCCTTGTCTTGTTCCAGTTCTCAGAGGGAATGCTTTCAACTTTTCCCCAGTAAGTATTATGTTGGCTGTGGGTTTGTCATAGATGACTTTTGTTACATTAAGGTATGTCCCTTGTATGCCAATTTTGCTGAGAGTTTTAATCAAAAAGGATGCTGGATTTTGTTGACAACTTTTTCTGTAAGTATTGAGATGATCATGTGATTTTTGTTTTTAATTCTGTTTATGTAGTGTGTCACATTTATTGACTTGAAACCCACTTGATCATGGTGGATCATCTTTTTGATTTGTTGTTGGGTTCAGTTAGCTAGCATTTTGTTAGGGATTTTAGCATCTATGGTCATCAAGGACATCAGTCTGTAGTTTTCTTTTTTGGTTATGTCCTTTCCTGGTTTTGGTATTAGGGTGATGCTGGCTTCATAGAATGAATTAGGTAGGGTTGCTTCTTTCTCTTTCTTGTAGAATAGTGTCAAAAGGATTGATACCAATTCTTTTTTGTATGTCTGGTAGAATTCTGCTGTGAATCCGTCTGGTCCTGGACTTTTTTTTGTTGGTAATTTTTAAAATTACCATTTCAATTTCACTGCTTGTTACTGATCTGTTCAGGGTATCTAATTCTTCATGATTTAAGCTAGGAGGTTGTATTTTTCCAGGAATTTATCCATCTCTTCAAGGTTTTCTAGTTTATGTGTGTAAAGATGTTCATAGTAGCCTTGGATGTTCTTTTGTATTTCAGTGGTATCAGTTGTACATCTTCTATTTCATTTCTTCCTGAGCTTACTTGGATTTTCTCTCTTCTTTTCTTGGTTAATCTTGCTAATGGTCTCTCAATTTTATTTATCTTTTCAAAGGGCTAGCTTTCTTTTCATCTATCTTTTGTATTTTTTTATTTGTTTGTTTGTTTCAATTTCATTTAGTTCTGCTCTGATCTTGGCTATTTCCCTTCTTCTGCTGGGTTTGGGTTTGGTTTGTTCTTTCTCTAGTTCTTTGAGGTGTGACTTTAGATTGTCTGTTTGTGCTCTTTCAGACTTTTTGATGTGGGCATTTAGGGCAGGAACTTTCCTGTTAGCTCTGCCTTTGCTGTATCCCAGAGGATTTGATAGGTTGTATCATTATTGTCATTCAGTTCAAATAATTTTTTAATTTCCATATTGTTTTTTTGATCCAATGCTCATTCAGGAGCAGATTATTTAATTTCCATGTATTTGCATGGCTTTGAAGGTTCCTTTTGGAGTTTATTTCCAGTTTTATTTCACTGTGGTCTGAGAGAGTGCTTGATATAATTTCAATTTTCTTAAATTTATTGAGGCTCGTTTTAAGGCCTATCATATGGTCTATCTTGGAGAAATTTCCATGGGCTGTTGAATACAATGTGTATTGTGAGGTTGTTGGACGAAATGTTCTGCATATATCTGTTAAGCCCCTTTGTTCCAAGGTATACTTTAAATCCATTGTTTCTTTGCTGACTTTCTGTCAAGATGACCTGTCTAGTGCTGTCAGTGGAGTACTGAAATCCCCCACTATTATCGTGTTGCTGTCTATCTCATGTTTTAGATCTATTAGTAATTATTTTACAAATTTGGGTGCTCCAGTGTTAAATGCACATATGCTTAGGATTGTAATATTTTCCTGCTGGATGACGTCTTTTACCATTATATACTGTCCCTCTTTGTCTCTTTTAACTGCTGTTGCTTTAAAGTTTGTTTTGTCTGATATAAGAATAGCTACCCCTGCTGCTATTGGTGTCCTTTTGCATGAAATACTTTTTTTCCACCCCTTTAAGTTTATATGAGTCCTTATGTGTTAGGTGAGTCTCCTGAAGGCAGCAGATAGTTCGTTGATGAGTTCTTATTGATTCTTCAGTTCTGCATCTTTTAAGTGGAGCATTTAGGCCATTTACATTCAATGTTAGTATTGAAATGTGAGGTATCATTGCTTTCATCATGCTCTTTGTTGCCTGTGTACTTTGTTTTTTTGTTTTAGCCTTTTAACTTGTATTTTTGTTTTATAGATCCTGTGATTTATGCTTTAAAGAGGTTCTGTTCTGATGTGTTTCCACGATTTGTTTCAAGATTTAGAGCTCCTTTTAGCAGTTCTTGTAGTGCTGGTTTGGTAATGGCGAATTCTCTCAGCATTTGTTTGTCTGAAAACGACTGTATCTTTCCTTCATATATAATGCTTAGTTTTGCTGGATACAAAATTCTTAGCTGATAATTGTTTTGTTTGAGCAGCCTGAAGATAGGTCCCCAATCCCTTGAAGCTTGTAGGGTTTCTGCTGAGAAATCTGCTGTTAATCTGGTAGGTTTTCTTTTATAGGTTACCTGGTGCTTCTCTCTCACAGCTCTTAAGATTCTTTCCTTTGTCTTAACTTTGGATAACTTGATGACAATGTGCCTAGGTGAAGGTTTTTTTTGTGATGAATTTCCCAGGTGTTCTTTGTGTCCTACAATTCTTGTATCTGGCTAAGTCTCTCGCAAGGCCAGGGTAAATTCCCTTGATTATTCCCCCAAATATGTCTCCCAGGCTTTTAGAATTCTCTTCTTCCTCAAGAACACTGATTATTCTTAGGTTTCGTCATTTAACATAATTTCAGACTTCTTGGAGGCTTTGTTCATATTTTCTTATTCTTTTTCTTTGTCTTTGTTGGATTGGATTAATTCGAAGACCTTGTCTTCAAGCTCTGAATTTCTTTCTCCTACTTGTTCAATTCTATTGCTGAAACTTTCCAGAGCATTTCAGATTTCTAAAAGTGTGTCCAAAGTTTCCTGAATTTTTTATTGTTTTTTCTTTAAGCTATCTATTTCCATGAATATTTCTCCCTTCACTTCTTGTATCATTTTATTTTTGGATTTCCTTGCACTGAGCTTCACCTTTCTCTGACCCCTCCCTGGGTTAGCTTAATAACAAGCTAATTAAGTTTAGCTTAGTAACTAACATCCTGAATTCCTTTTCAGGTAAATCAGGGACTTCTTTTTGGTTCGGATCCACCGCTGGTGAACTAATGTGATTTTTGGAGGTGTTGAAGAGCCTTGTTTTATCTTATTACCAGGGTTGGTTTTCCGGTTCCTTCTCATTTGGGTAGGCTCTGTCAGAGGGAAGGTCTAGGGCTGAAGGCTGTTGTTCAGATTCTTTTGTCTCACGGGGTGTTCCCTTGATATAGTACTCTCCCCCTTTTCCTATGAATGTGGCTTCCTCTGAGCTGAACTGTAATGACTATTGTCTCTCTTCTGGGCCTGGCCACCCAGCTAGTCTATCAGGCTCCAGGCTGGTACTGGGGTTGTCTGCATAGAGTCCTGTGATATGAACTGTTTATGGGTCTCTCAGTCACAAATACCAGCGGCTGTTCCAGTAGAGGTGGTAGAGGAGTGCAATGGACTCCATGAGGGTCCTTAGCTTTGGTGGTTGAATACTCTATTTCCCTGCTGGAAGGTGGCACTTTCCAGAAAGCATCAGCTGTAGTATTGTGGAGAGGGACAGGTGTGGGGCGGGGCCCTAGAACTCCCAAATTTATACACCCTTTGTCTTCCACTACCAGGGTGGGTAGGGAAGGACTATCAGGTGGAGGTAGAGCTAGGCATGTCTGAGCTCAGACTCTCCTTGGGCAGGTCTTGCTGCGGCTGCTGTGGGGGATGGGGTGAGATTCCCAGGTCACTGGAGTTGTGTACCTACGAGGATTATGGCAGGGAAGTGGAAACCCAGCAGTCACAGGCCTCACCCAGCTCCCACGCAAACTGAAGAGCCAGTTTCACTTCCACCGTGCCACCACCAACAGCCTGGAGTCTGTTTCCACCAGGTGGGGGGTGAGATGAGCTTGAAAACTTGCCTAAGGCTATCCGCCTCCCAGAGTATTTGGGGTGTCTCCCAGGTTTTGCAGTAGCAGTCCGCTTCCTTCAGAGGGTCTGTGGGTCCTCTCGGGATTGCAGGTTTGTTCTTGCTGTTGATGTGGAGCTAAAATTCACAATGCAAGCCTCCGCTTGCTGCTCTGTCCAGGGTGACAATCTAGTCCTGCCTCCCATCCGCCATGATCCTAATGCCACTTCACCAGAGTTGAGAATTTCAGACACAAGGAAATAGTTACCAAGTCTATTTGTTTTGTGTCCTCCTGGAGAGGTACAAAGTAGTCCATTAACCTTATTAACTCTTGGATTTATGTATTTATATGTTTAGGCTGTTACTGATGTTCAAAGTGAAAGTGGCAGCTAAGCTTCCACATATATTATCTTCAAAAGCGAAACATAAAAAATGCTTGGTTTCTGCTAAAAGTAGATATGCATTTGCATCAATATATTTTTGAGTATATCATTTGCCACTCAGATAATGATAATTTCCTACAAAAACATGATTTTTATATTCAAACCTATGAATTCAAGTTGTTTAACAATTTGTATGAGGCCACGGTTTTCTTGTAATACTGTAATAGTAACTTCAATTGAAAAATATTTTAAATAGAGGTGGAAAGACAAAAAGAATTCTTCAGTTACTTTCAAATAAATTATTCAATTGTGCATTTCCCAAATGCATACTTATATAACAATTTAAATAAGCATCATACTAACAAATATCAAATATGAAATGGCTTTTTAAATGGAAGAAATTATTTCTTTTTCTAGGAATCCTAGTCACTTTGTATCTATATCTGACTGAGTGGATCCTTTAATCATAATTTTACTGACATACATATATTAAATTATCTTGGAAAAAATGAACATTTTCATGCTTCTTAATGTATAGTCATGTGATCACTTTAGTACAGCTTTCAGTTTGCCCAAGAGTACTGCTCTGGTTTTTCCCATAATTGGATCTCATCCAGTTAATGTATGACCCCTTTTAGCCCTTGTAATATCTGTTTCATAATGAGGAGGGGAAGAAAAAAAAAAGCTGTTGCAACTCTATCACACAGTAACTGTACCAAGAAGAGGAGGTGGTTGAATTTAATATGTAGCATTACTAACCAGTGATATGAAACATTCACTGTGAGCCTGCATTGCTGGGGTGCTAATTCCTTTACCTCTTGCAAGCATGTGAGAAAATAAAACTCAGGTTTTTACTACGTGGGATATGGGAAAGGGTCACAAATTACAGATTAATATGTATTTCATATCTCTTTTTTTTTCTATTAGTGCTATACAGTTGAGACCATGTAAATATGGATTGATTTAAACTACTTGAAAATCTGGCTATGCATTTTCTGAAATCAGACCATTTGTTTCTGGAGAGAAAACTATGTATGTAATACGATGAGCTTTACTTGGAAAGCTCCAATATTCTCATGTAATTTTCATGCAGGATAAATTAGCAAGCATCCTATAAAATAATAGAAAAAAGAATCATCTGGATATTTTTAATTTCAACTGAGCAAAAGGAACTTTGACAGTGATTCTGAAAAAAGGGGCTTTGTTTTGTTTGTTTTAGTTTTTTGTGTGTTTTCAGATTCTCATCCATCTAGGCTTATCTTTAATCAGGAAATGGCTGTTGAATATCATTATAAGAAAATTGGAACTCACATTGTATTATGACAAGAAAGAAATTTCTTCTTCTTTTAAATGAATTCAAATTTTTATGATCAAAATCATTATATATCAAGACACTGATATAACTTTTAAGCATGACTCCATAAACTTAGAAAATTTAGAGACAGTAGAAATGTTTCCACATAAATTATGAAACAAAATTCTACAGAAGTTTATGAAGGATAAATAACAGAAAGATTCTGAAAAAATATAGACTTGCAAATTGGATATGAATTCAGAATAATAGCCCAGAATGAATGTCAAAAACTACTGAACAGTGACAAAGAATCACATGAAGAAAGATGGAAAAGAACCATAACTTAGGTTAAAGTAGAAAAGTTGTCTGATAAGACACAAAGAGCTTTCCTTAAATGTCTTCAAAAATTTGAAGAAAGAGAAATTAGATCGGAGTAGAGTTTCAAAGAGCAGACCATGGGCCAAAGTGTTAGGCCAAAAAAGGGATAGATTGTCCAATTATTTGAGCTATTTGTAAATGTAATGGGCTATAACAGTGGAGTTTAAGCATAAGTTGTGCACTGTCACTTATGTTTTAAAATAATAACAAAAACAATTTCTGTGCCCCCACCACAAAATTTCCCATGTGGCGTCAGATGAGGAAGATCATTTCTAACTTCGTCAACTCATGCTTGTTCCTTCTATCTCCATAAACACTTCCTTTTACTCAATTTTTAAACCAAATACAATTTGTCCTTTAAAATTGTATTTAGCTTTGATGACAAGATTTTAAATGTATTACATTTAGATTATGATTTAGCAGATAAGGAATACATACTTGAGTTTTTAGATCTTTGCAAAGGATGCCCTAAGATAAAATCATTTTAAATCAGACTACTGGCTATTTGTATAAAGATTGTTATTTCTTCACAAAAGCTAGGAACTTTGAAAATAATCTCATTGATTTCTCCCAAAACACACTAAAATGTAATAAATGTAAGAATTGAAATGCAGTAATTATAAGAACATTTTTATTTTGGGGGTTGAATTTGTTTGAGGTAGTACTAGATGGTCTCAAAAAAAGAAAAAAATGCACGTATATTTTCATTGCAGCACTATTCACAATAGTAAAGACATGAAATCAACCTAATTTCCCATCAATTATAGACTGGATAAAGAAAATGTGGCATATATACACCATGGAATGCTATGCAGCCATAAAAAAGAACAAGGTCACGTCCTTTGCAGGAACATGGATGTAGCTGGAGGCCATTAGCCTTAGTAAACTAACACGGAACAGAAAACCAAATGCTGCATGGTTTTTCTATACATGTAGAGCGGAACAACACACACTGGGGTCTATTAGAGGGTGAAGAGTGGCAGGAGGGAGAATCAAAAAATATAACTAATGCGTACTAGACTTAATAGCCAGGTGATGAAATAATGTGTACAACAAACTCCCATGACACAAGTTTACCTATGTAACAAACCTGTATTTGTATATCTGAACTTCAAAGAAAATTTTAAACAAAACAAAAAAGAGAAACACACACAAAAGCTAATAAAAATAAACATATTTTCATGTTCACAGTAATGCAGGATGCTTTCTACTTAGTTGAAATTTCAAGGTTGGTTTATTGTGGCAACTTCTTCCTTGAGTTAATTGTAGCATTGAATAAATTTTGAATCAGCTAGAGGAAAGTGCTATGTGTAAATAGAAATCCTGCTGCGTTTGATTGCTTGTGTCTCTGGAGATAAGGCACCATGGATATGCTCATCTTTGGCATGAATGGAGAGAAGCAAAGGTGTAATCAGCTAAATCCATTAGTAAGTTAGAGTAGGAGCAAAGTAAGAAGCAATGAAGGATTATGGGGGAAAGCAATGTGAAAAGAAAAGTGGATACATTCTAGATAATTTCTGAAGATACTGCCCAAATAATTTTCTATTTTTTTTCTATGTGGGTCTTGAAGGCAAAGGAGTCAGAATTGACTGCTCAACAGCTAAACTGAAGCTACTGTCCTTTTCTGAAATGGAAAATTCAGAAAGGAACAAGTTGTTGCTTTTTTTAGTGGGGGGCTGAAGGGAGAACAGGATCAAATATGAACATGTGAATTTTTAGATGCTTATGAGGCATTTATGAGGATATGTCAAGTGAGATACATGAGTCTGGCACTTAGAAGAATTAGCTTGGCTGGAAGAAAAAATGGAGAAATGTCTATATTTACAAGGTATTTAAAGCAATGAAAAATAGAATTATCTAGGAGAGTTTAGAAAAAGATAAAAATGGATATTGACTTATAAAAAGATAGAAATAACATTAACATACATTTCTCCTATAGGAGTTTAATCATAGAGTAGGACATAAAATTTGCCCACATAATTTATTAACAAGAACTGAGCCTCTTAGCCAGATATTTATGAATGGATCTAGAACAAGTCAATTCTAATATTTAGGACACTGCTTGGCAAGACTGAACAGATTGAAGAGTTAAGGGAACTAAGAGTGGAATGAAATATGGCCAAGCTGGATGGGGTTGGCACTGGAAGACACTGATGCAGCTGTGGTAACTAATAAATTTAGTCTAGTAGGCACACACAACCTTGCACAAATATAAGGACGGGTCAACAAATGAGGGTCAGGGTTGTGTAACAGAAGTCAATAATAGGTTGTAATTGGTAGAGCACAGTAAGCAATGTTAAATTTGATGACTCGTACAGCTGCAGATACATAGGAGGAGTCAATCCTTGAGTAACCTTCTTCTCTAGATAGGAAGTAAGCTAGTATTGCTCTCCCTACTGACATCACACTAGCATGTTAAATTCTACATTTGCCTCAGTGAATATCACATCCCTGTCTACTCTATTGTATCCTCTTTCTTCATTAAGGATAGGCTTCTTGTTCCAGTCTACCAATCGTCCAAATTAATAACTTAAATGTAAATCAGTTCATATCATTCTTTTTATAAAACCCTTCCAAGGGCTTCCATTTGCACTTAAAATAAAATCTATGGCTTCAAGGGCTCTTAATGTTCAGGTCTTTGACCCCATTTTCCTCCTCATACCACTCTCTCTTATTACTCTCTGGCCAACTAGACTTTCATATTCTTAGAGGCAATAAAATCTCTCCTTCGTAATTTTACTTACTTCTTGCACAGAAGGCTATTTATTTATTTATTTATTTATTTATTTATTTATTTATTTTGAGACAGAGTCATGCTCTATTGACCTGGCTGGAGCACAGTGGCATGATCTCAGCTCACTGCAGCCTCCACCTTCCAGGTTCAAGTGATTCTCCTGCCTCAGCCTCCCGACTAGCTGAAATTACAGGTGCCCACCACCACACCCAGCTAATTTTTGTATTTTTAATAGAGACGGGGTTTCACCATGATGGCCAAGCTGGTCCCGAACTCCTGACCTCAGGTGATCTGCCTGCCTTGGTCTCCCAAAGTGCTGGGATTACAGGAGTGAGCCACTGCACCTGACCAAAGGCACTTTACTCGTTAGGCAGGTGCATCTGTTCCTTCAAGTTTCAGTATAAGTGTCACCTTATTGAATGGAACTTTCAGAACACCTTATTTAAAATAGTTTCCTTCTTTTTGTCCCTCAGCTCATTTCGTTATTTTTTTCCCACATAAGTTAGTGATTATATATTTGCTAATACATATTTACTAGCTAAGTATCTGCTCGTTCATTAGACTATAAACTCCACAAGGGCAAAAATTATGGCTTTTTGATTCATTATTAGACTCATGGCATTTGGCATATGGGATATTAACATTAGCAATATTTACTAAAGAAATGAATAAACACAGGGATAAATGAATGAATTAATGACTGAACAAGTACTTAAATACATAAACAAATGAGAAAACCTCTCATTAGCATCTGGCCTTTTAGTACATGAACATAAGCCATCAGTAACAATAGTAGGGTTCAGGCTATCAACATCTTTCTACACCATGTGAAATTACAAAGAGTTGTTAATAGTCATACGCCAGTAAGTAAAATGTTATTACAGCATCTGTTCTTGGATTTCAATGTGTTTTTGGATAGTTGATTTAGAGCCTTTTTTGGTACTGTTCTAGATTTTAAAATAGATTTGTAGATTTTAAATTATATTCCTGAGTGTAGTTAATAAATTTTTACCTTAATTGATCTAGATATTGGATTCTAATTTTGTATACTTCTTGATCAACCAAACCATGAAGACTATTTAATTAGTTTACATCAGATAAAATATGATTTTAATTTTATAATTTACTAAATTTCTCTATTCCATCTAAAACTTAGAAAACTTATTTGTTCTCTTTATTCTAGCAAGTTACTGGATAATCCTAACTTTAGTCTGAGATTATTGCTAAAAAGCAAAACAAGCTGTGTCTGAACAACAGATCCCAAACTCCGTTATCAGTTTTTAAGCCTAGTTTTTACACATTTATATTAATGTCCAAGAGAACTGATTTAGGAAATGAGGCCAGTGTTTTGCTTTGGTGTTGATAATATTTGCTGAAAAGTTGTAAACCCTGCTAAAATCTGTGGTCTGGAGAAGAAAAAATATACTAATTATTTTCACTTTAATATAAATTTTGTTTAAAATCACAAATCATCATGACTTTTGCACATGCCAAGATAGGTCTGATATATAACAGGGACCTAGACAACATTAAATAATGAAAAAGAGTCATATCATGTTAAAATTCTAACAGTAATCCAAGTAGCCCTCATTGTACACAGTTTTATATGTACTGATTTTCGTTACCACACTTTAAGTCTATAATATCAGTACTTAAACAACATTGTTCAAATTTTAGTTACCACGGCATATTAACCATGAATAATCACACAAGATATAAAATTTGCTGCTAGCTCTTCAGGCCACAGATTACTATGTAAATAACAGATGCAACTCATGTTCAACGGCCAATCACGTCATTTCTTTCAGAAAGGTGGGTGTTTTGTCACAATGCATCTGTTGCTCCGTTCACACAGAGATAGCTAAGCAAGTCATTGTGTTGTCTTCTTGTCTTCTAGTCACAAATTCATGCAACATTTTATAAAACAAATAATCAAAAGGAGGAACTGGATAAGGAAGATGAAATTTCAGCAAAGAAATGAAAAGTGATGATACGGGAAGTGAAATTTGAATAGATGGGGGTATAGAAGGCATGGTTGACTAAGAGAAGGAATGTTGACTACTGCATGTATGTAGTCAAGAGGAACTTAATGACGGTGAGCTTATCAATATAATGAAAAGGATAAGGATAAAATGATGATGATGTCCCAGAGGAAATGATGCCAGCCAAAAAAAAAATTATATTAAGGGGATTCTCAACAATACTTCATGCCTTCAAAAATTCAAAAGATGAAATGTTAAAAGCTCATCTAACCTTGGGAAGAGTATGTTGGTTTGTTAAGGCATAGGAAAGACACTTACTCTTTGAAATTATATGACAAGAAGGAGGCAAACACCGTTCAAACCACTCTCAACGAGATTTTTACAGTGAAATAAAACACAAATTCTCAATGTTTCTAAATGATTTAAATTACAGTGTTCTAAGAATATAAATTGTATTATTTGTTTTCATTTCCCCTACATTTATAACAGATAATATCAGGAGAGGCCTTAATGTTCCGAAAAATAAAAACTTTAAAAATCATAGAACAATTGTAATTTTCTCATTGATAAGGAGATCACTTTGTACTGCCAGCTTTCACATCTTTTATAAGTCCTACACTATCGTGAAAAGCAAGGACTGCTTGTACTAACTTCTTTACTTTATCTGAGTGAACAACAATCAAGTTCAATACATTTTACCAGGAAACAGGTACTACGTGGTTTCTAAATTACCTCTAATCATGTTTATGTAATAAAAAAGCCTACAGTTTTGATATGCCTTGGAACTCTTTAATAGACTAAAATTAAAGACAATCACTGCTACAAGATTTTCAATATGACCATTAATTGACCCTGCTACTGATCAACATTGTGGGAATAATAAAGCATATGGAGTTTTCACTGGTCACATATAATATATCGTAATTCACCACTGAAAAAAGTAATCTATGATGCATAATTTAAGCTTGGAAGATATATGCTGAAGTTATAATTTATTATTTTGAAGAAAAAAGACTCATCTATATTTTCACCCATCCCAAGAAAGACGTCATAATTTTTTGGAAAAGCTATAAATTATTATCATATCTCTGCAGATCATAAATAAATTAACTGCATTAAAATTTGCTCCCATAATAGCAGCAAGAAGATAAATTAATAATACATTTTAGTGTTAAAGAGGTACACATAAAGGCGTATATTAGCCTAAGATGAACCACAAACCAGAAAGCAGACCAGAAACATTCTATATAATCAGGGACTATGCTGGAAACAGAACACACTAAGATGGTTCAAGAGACTCTAATGAAGGGTTTGAAGACAGTTAAAAAAAAAATAGTGTGTTGAAGCAGCCAGAGATTAGCAAACATGAGAAGCCTTTATCACCTCTTGGCCTAAAGGGTTAAGGAGACGATGTGTTAATGAAGCCCAGGGAACTCTAGTGTGGAAAATAACTAACAGACAGGAGTTACAGTCCTGGAGGATTCAGCTATTGCTGGAAATGTGGCTTAGAGCGGAAGAAAGAGGTCAGGAGATGCTCTGATCTGATCTCTTCCTTCTTTCCTCTGCAGTCTTTCACCAGTGGACCCCAAATCCACCACCAGTGAATCCCATTAGCCAAATCCCACTAGAATAAGCCAACAAGGGAAGTCAATGCAATCCATGAAGATTGACTTCCTGAGGCCCTGAAGGGGACAGATAAGGAAGGAGTTTGATTCTGGAGATATGGCAAACAGAATAAGCAGAATAACATAATAATAAGACCTTAGTAATGTACCTGTGTGTCACTGAATTATACCCCAGAAGCAAGACTGAAACACATCTCAAGATTTGAAAGTAAGCAGAAGTTTTAGTAAACTCAACTTGAATTCTGGAAAAGAAACATTTTATTATAATAATGTTACAATATCAAGGAATTTAAGCTTCATTTTTCTATTTAATTGTACTTAATCCTTATTTTCCCACCTCATTTAAGCCATTACCTACCTGTATTTTGAGAAACTCTTAACCACTAACCTGGGAGTGGACAAAGATACAAACAAAGTTATTCAAACATAGCATGGCATTACACAGAGGAGTGAGTGCTTAATGCTGCCTGCCCAGTCAATGGATCTCATGAAGTGAGGCCATTAAAAGTGGACAAGTGTCCACTGTCCCCAGAAGGTTGAAGCAGCATGGGTAAAGGTGAGAGAGGAAGCAGGAAGTGGCATGATCCTTTTTTGAAACAGCAGGCATCTCTATATATGGGAGTACAGAGTAAGAAAGTGAGGTGATACTGGTTTGGAGAAGGGCAACCTTCTCTGAATAACTAGCCTCATGTGTCTTGAAAACAATCTTGGACTTTATAATTTAAGAAAAGAAATGGAGAAACACTAAAAACTGAGAATCAGGGGAGAACTAATTACTTTGAAAGCTTGCTCTGGCCGGGCACTGTGGCTCATGCCTGTATTCCCAGAATTTGGGGAGGCCAAGGCAGGCAGATCACCTGAGGTCAGGAGTTCGAGACCAGCTTGGCCAACATGGTGAAACCCCATATCTACTAAAAATACAAAAATTAGCCGGGCATGGTGGCACATGCCTGTAATCCAGCTACTTTGGAGGCTGATGCAGGAGAATCGCTTGAACCTGGGAGGCTGAGGTTGCGGTGAGCTGAGATCGTACTACTGCACTTCAGCCTGGGCAACAAGAGCGAAACTCCGTCTTAAAAAAATCAAGAAAATGTTGGAAAAATTTAATTCAGTATTAACTTGTTTCTTACTCTTAGGGAAACAAGAACAGGAAAAAAATACAAACGGTGATTATATTGTTTACATAATTATAAATAATGCTTCCTACAAATGCTTTACAATGATATTTAATTAATAATTATAAAGATGAAGCTATAAACATTGCACCGGACCAGCTATTTGGCAATGATTACAGCATGGTTCCTTGGGTATCCAGATAAAGCAGGTAAAACTGTGAAAAGAACATGGTTGCCATTTACAGCGACGTATTTGTATAAATCTGAGTGTTTTGACACATTGTGACTTTAAGACAAAGAAGAGAAATTGTGTGGTTACTAAACCTAATAGTAAGTGTCAGATCTGCAGCTCTTACTAGAAAAGAAATGCAAGAAATTCGCTGATTTATATAGACAAATCTCTGGAGAATACATGTGAGAATTAATTCTGAGGTGATAGAACAAAGAAGGAGAAATAATTTTAAATCAAGCTGAATTTATCAGCTCTGATGCACTTACCGGGGAATCTGGCCACAAACAGTTATGAGTAGTTTGAATTATTTGCTAGTTTGGTTTGACTCAAAAGTGACCCACACTCAATACAGTTTAGATAGCAGATAGTTATTGTTATAATGTAGAGAAGGAATCCAAAGACTTTAGAGGTTGTGCACTGTTAAAAACATAAATATCTTTCCCTTCATCCAAGCCTTAAGAAAAAGTAATTGGTGAGGGATATATTGCCTTTTTTGAAGAGTAATTTTGTGGAAACATTTTATAGACTAAGCATGCTGGCAGTGGACTCCACAGTTGATTTTAAGAATGAGAGATGTTGGTCATGCCAAGTAGTGATAAAATGTTAATTCCAGGTGAGACAAGTAATTATGATAGGCTGCAGTATAAGCCTACTCCATAGATTGGCCTGATTAACATACAAAAATTGGTTACAGAGTCTGCAGAGTCAAAAGAGATGGGCAATCTACAAAAATCTTCTTTGTTTTATTAAGAGAAAATTCACCTGGTAAAAAGAGGCCTGAGATGATGCATCAAAGTAGAGAATTGTTCCCCCCCTCTCAATTTGCAGCTAGCCAATACGCAGGGCAGAGCTACTTGAATCAAACACCTTGAAGAAAGGCCCTGCAATCATATTCAAAGAGCATATTGTAGATTTTCCAACAAACGCCCCCCCTGACTGGTCCTAATTTACCAGGGAATTCTCCATTGAGAGAAACAAAACGCCTCAATTTTTCAGATATTATTGGGCCTTGGATTGAGGTAGTATTAATTCCTAAGAATCCAGAATGCCTCCACAGGCTCTCAGTCAGAGGGCAGTACTTCTTTTCTTTTTTTTTGAGACAGAGTCTCGCTCTGTCGCCCAGGCTGGAGTGCCATGGCGGGATCTGGGCTCACTGCAAGCTCCGCCTCCCGGGTTCACTCCATTCTCCCGCCTCAGCCTCCCGAGTAGCTGGGACTACAGGCACCCACCACCGCGCCTGGCTAATTTTTTTTTTTTTTTTTTTTTGTATTTTTAGTAGAGACGAGGTTTCACTGTGGTCTCGATCTCCTGACCTCGTGATCCGCCCGCCTTGGCCTCCCGAAGTGCTGGGATTATAGGCGTGACCCACTGCGCCGGCCAGAGGGCAGTACTTCTGAGCATTATTTAATGATGGGCTTTTGATTTGAGCTCACATCATAGTAAGCTCATTGAGTTCTAAGACTCATTTCATGACTTCATACTGAATTCCTGAGTGTGTAGTTGAAATACATAATTTTCAGCAACTGGCAGAATCCTCATATTGGTTCTCTGGCTGATAGATTAAAGGCTATTATGTCAGACAAGACTAAGGGGAAGCACCTGAAACTCCTAGTCATTACCAAAACATTAAACCAAGTTCAATTCTATGTACCTAGGGATAACACAGAGATTAATGCCATCATCGAAGACTTAAAAAACTCTCTGGTGGGGATTCCTATTACATCGCCATTAAACATTGCAGTTTAACCAGTGCAAGAGACAGATGAGTTTCAGAGAATGGCAGCAGATTATGGATTATTTTCAGTTTAATCAGATAGCGACTGCAATTGCAGTTGCTATTCCAAATGTTGGTCTTAAATGAATTAAAACAGGAATCGAGTAAGGATTATCAAACGAGCCAGAGGTGAGGACCTAGGTCATAAGAAACAAATGAAAAAGGGAAAGAGAGAAGCAATCTACTCCATTGTCTGATTCCTTTTTAACCCAAAATAACTAGAAAGAAAGCTTTTTGCTAGAGGGAAGGAGTGATTACATTCTGGGAGGGAATGGATACAAAAGAGAAGCTGGCAAGTGACTTTTATTGCAACTTCTATTCCAAATGTAGCATATTTCAAATATTTTCTCCCCCACTTTCTCTTTCTTCTCATTTATATATGTGTTATACTGCTTGTCATTGTCCCACGGGTTATTGAGGGTCTACTCATTATTTTAGCTCCTTTTTCTCACTGAGTTTCAATTTGAATAATTACCACTGTGCTACACAATCACTATTGTGATCTCTTCTTCTGCACTGTCAATCTCCTGTTAGGCATACCTAGTGAAGTTTTTATTTCACTTATTGTATTTTTTGTTCTAGAATCTGCATTTGGTTCATTTTAATAGTCTTCATGACTAGATTTAGATTCCTCATCTTTTCACTTAAGTTCATCTTTTTCGTTATATTTTAAACAAATTTTAACAAATGTTTTAATGCCTTTGCCTGCTAGAGGCTCAAATTTTACTATTTCTTCTCATGCCTAATAATTTTTAACTGTTTTCTGGTATCATGGATATATTGTAAGGAGTCTATTATTGTCTTCATTTCAAGATAACAGGAATGTTTAATTTAGTTCTGAAAGGCAGTTTTGTACTGGCAGATGAGTTGGATCTTTTGGAGGTTTGTTTTCAGTTGTTTTCTAGAGTGGACTTTTAGTTTTAAGACTACCTTGTTTCTAACATGTGACCATTCTGAGGACTCACTTAAATATCTGGGTTGTTCAGTGTGTTCTCTCTACTCTGGGTCTTTGGGAATCTTACATCGCCCAACACCAGGATCTTTGTTCAGCTCGTAGACCCCTTACTAGTTATCTTTTGCCAGATCTCATCTTAACTCCTCCTGTTCATGCACAGTTAATATCTGAACAAAAAAAAGTAGGGGACCCCTAGGCAGACTTCTGGATCACTTTCTGTGAACCACTGTCTTCCATTTGGTATCTTGCCCTGCAGTCTCCATCCATTTTAACAACCTCATTCTTCTTTTTCTGTTGATATATTACCTCAATACTCTGCAAAATACAGATAGAAGAATAAAGGCGATTACTGCCAGTACAATTATAAAGTTTTGAGCAGAAAAGGTTAAGAAAGGAACAGAAAATTCAAATATGCAAATATAGACATCATACAGTAAAAAAAGGAAATATGGATAGATGAGGTTTCTGGTATGTTTGTTACAAAGTAGGCAAAGAGCCAGAGACCTGAAGGAATGATGAGGCATAGCAGTTGTATTGTTAGTTCTGTCATATAAAAGGATTCAGCTATCTGCAATTTTCCCCTGTAATTGCCATAACTATAGATCAATATAGTTACAATGATATTAATTATAACTATTTTATTAATTTTGGCAATAAAGTATTCTATGCTATTAAAACAAGAACATATAGACTTTTTTTTTTTTTTTTTTTTTTTTTTTGAGACAGGATCTCACCGTGTTGCCCAGGCTGAAGTGTAGTGGTGCAATGGTGCGATCTTGGCCCACTGTAACCTTCGCTTCCCGGGCACAAGCTATCCTCCCACCTCAGCACCCTGAGTAGCTAGTACTACAGGCACATGCCGCTGTGCCTGGCTAATTTTTGTATTTTTTTTGTAGAGAAAGGGTGTTGCCATGTTGGCCAGGCTGGTCTCAAATTCCTGGGCTCAAGTGATTCACCTGCCTCACCCTCTCAAAGTGATGGATTACAGGTTTATTTTTATGTACTTAAAATATTTTAGAATGTTTACCCTATTAGTGTAATAGGTCAGACTCGGGGCACCAATTTTTAAAGTATTCTTGAATATTAATTTAGACTCATGATTTTAAGTTTAAATTGTATTAAGTAGATATTTAAAATTCAAACATTTAAGAAAACATAAGGTTCATTTGTTATAAGTGCTCTGTCTTATTCTTAAATATTATTAAAATGCTTATAGATTTTTCTTGTGGTTTTGTTTATTACATAACTGAAATATTCTAAAAGAAAGTAGAATATAATAAACTTATATATGGAGCTTAAAATATTTAGGTGAGTTTAATTAATTAAATTTATAGGTGAAGCCAAACATTAATCTGGGCTATATTTAAAGTTACTCTCAAAATTAGCTAGACTTATAAATAAAATAAAATTGGAAAACTGATCTTAAAAATACAAGGAATAACATCAAATTATATATTTTAAAAAATAGTATCAAGTAGTTCATTTTTGTGCACATAATCTCTCATCAAGGACATTAAAAATTTGATCTACAATGCTTTACCTTCATGTACTTAAGAAAGCTTTAATTTTACATTTGTATGGTTAATTAATTTTGATGTCCTCTATTGAACACAAGATTCATGAAGGCAAAAACCCAGTTGGTTTCTGTTTTTTATTTAAGCCCAGTCAAGTGCTCTGAGTAGGCCCTCAAAATATATTTTTAGATATGGTGAATACATTCAAACAGCATTTTTTCATCATCCAAAAAGACAGATATGAGTCATCTTTATATCTAGGTAAATATAGATATAATATGTGCATATGTGTGAGGAAAATATTCCATTTATTTCTCAGGTAAAATATATACCATAAAAACCTTCAGTCTTACAGCAAGATAGCTCCAGGTACTCTCTTCCAATCCAAGAGTATCTGACCCTTCACGTCTTCCTTTATATACTTCTATGAGAAAGGGGGAGGGCCCTGGATTGGGAAATAATTGCTGGCATTAGTAAGTCTGTTGCAGAGGAGTGCAAGGCAAGAGGCCAGACTGAAGGTGATGGAGAGGACCAGCTGTAAAGGGAATATAATGAGAAAGATGTGTAGACAGAATTGAGATTTCCTTTTCGTGTGTGTGTGTGTGTGTGTGTGTGAATAACAGTTTAGTCATATTAATATTCATTTAAAGAGAATGGCCTGTGCAAAGAGAAAGTATTAATGATGCATTGTTCACATGGAGTTGCTAGTATGGCATGAACACAAGAGGGATTAACCTTGCATATAGGAAGAGAAAATGCTGCCACTAAGACAAGAAAAGAAAAAAAAGGAAAGGAGAGAAGGATGAGAGTGGATGCAGATACATGCTGATGACATAGGGCACACTTGGGCAATGCAATTTCAGGCTTTCTTATTGCCCTTTCCTCTTTTCCAAATCCCCACTAGCCAAGTTCAAGTTTGCCTAAAATTCTGATTTTTAGATATAATACTGTGATTTCATCTCTCCAACTTTGAAAGGTAATTTTTTTTTAGTCACTTTACTTTCATTTGAACATTTATTACAAATATTCCTACTAAATTTTTTGAAAATGACTAGTTTAACTAATGACTATCAGAATCAAATGTAGTTTTAATAATATTTATATATATGTAAGTAATATATACACAAATATATTGATTAGTTAACAATTAACATATATATAAATTTCATCATAGGGAAAATTGTAAAGCAGCACAGAGACAAATAAAGCACATCAAATCAGAGTATGAGGGGAGCAGTGTCTATTACGGCTGACCTGTGTTTTCTGTTTGTCTAGCTGTTATTGATGATCCAAAAATATTTGCTCCATTCCTGAGATAGGAAGCAGCGTCTTCTCCCAAGATAGGAAACAATGTCTTGACAGCTTTTTAAGCTAGACAAGAAGACGGTGCAAAGTAATATATGCAAAAAGTGTGGAGTCAAGTGTATTGTAAAATGAAGTGCATAAATGTGAAGAGTAAGTATGTGGTACAAAGAAACAGCAAAAATGATAGAAACACACAAATGCAATTTTTGTTTTATCTCTAATCCTTAGAATAATATTTAGGAACTTTTAACAAAGGCTCCATGCAATTTAAAGATTAATCTTACCTCACAATTTAAAGATTTCACAATGAAGCTAGTGACCCTGAGGCACCTTAGTGACAAGCCAATGATTAGTACCTGAGTTTCTACTTTGCTTTTGTCATTGATTCAGGCTGCCTCCCCCAGGACACCAAGATATTTCTAGGAAAACCACAGCTCACATTTGACTACTTTATTGATCATTAATCTTCCATTTTAAGTGTAAGGATCTGAAAGTAAATACTAATCACCTTTTCCTGGAAATATTAAAACTTTAAAGGTTCACACAGAAGGGGCTAGAATGACAGGGGAAAAACTATACATTAAAAAAAAAAATGATTTGCAGGATGAGGCCCCAAGGATCCCAGAACATGATCCTCTTTTTATATTCTCTATTCTGCTCTTACCCTATTTTATCATTCTCTATGATGAAATGGCATATAACTTTTCTAGTCATTTTCATTTGTAAATAGACTTATGTTAACATAAATTCATAAGGATATTTTAAGTCATGAGAAAAAAAGTGATCAAATCCTGTATTTAAAAAATGGAGTATTCCCCACTTCATGTAAATTCAATAAAAGCAGAGTGTTTCTGTCTTATTCATAGATTTATCCGCAGCATCTAGTGTAGTACCTGACTCAAGATAAATGGTCAATAAATATTTGATGAATAAATGAATGAATGAACTATATTTCATCAAATCGAATCAATCAATACCATAAGCAATCAACTGTGTTACACATTAAAGAAACGCAAAAATGAGTATCCTACCTACTCTGTGGTGGTAACAGAAAGAGGATTCTTCGCTTGATCTGGGCCAAACGTCAGAGAAGTAATGAAAGAACATTCTTATGGAGATGGGAGATATGAAGTAGGAGACTGATGTTTAGCAGGCCACTTAACATACTTGAGACTCAGTTCCATGATTCGTTAAGTAGGAACCAATAAGCTGAGTATCACTGGCTCCCCATGAATATAAAAGGATGTATGTTATACTACTATTTCCAAGAACTTTCCTACAAAGTGTCTGTGACGGATTGAATTATTTTTCTCAACTTGTTACTCCCTTCTTTCCATACGAGGATTACATATCCCATTCCCATCGGCATTGGTGACTTATTTTGGCCGATGAAATGGGAGTGTATGTGACACACTCCTCATACATAGGTACCTAATGGCAGAACTTGTAAAACGTAGGAAGTCTGTGCCCGTGTTCTTCTTCATGTCCCCTCTACCGTGTCCCAGCCAATGGCTATTCCTGCAGCCTAATTCTCAGAATAAAAAGTGAGGGGAAGCAAATCCTAACCTGACACACAACCAGAAGCAAAGACAGCAGCTGACCTGTAGCTGATGGTATCTGTAAACAATTTATTTATGTGAATAATAAATAGTTGTTGTAAACACTCAGTATTTTTAGCTTATTTGTAATGTAGCATGACCTCAAGAAAATCTGACTCATACAATCCCTTAACCACAAAAGCAAGTAATGTGTAAATGTGTATCCCTCTCCAAAAGGTCATAACTTAAACTGGATCATCAGAAGTCTGTAAGTTCATTTTTTTTTTTTTTTTTTTTTCGAGACGGAGTTTCGCTCTTGTTGCCCAAGCTGGACTGCAGTGGCGCGAGCCTGGCTCACTGCAAACTCTGCCTTCCTGTTTCAAGCGATTCTCCTGCCTCAGCCTCCGGAGTAGCTGGGACTACAGGCACACACCACACCCAGGTAATTTTTTGTATTTTTAGTAGAGACGGGGTTTCACCATGTTGGCCAGGATAGGATGGTCTTGATCTCTTGACCTCATGATCCGCCCACCTCGGCCTCCCAAAGTGCTGGGATTACAGGCGCGAGCCACCGCGCCCGGCCGAAGCCTGTAAGTTCTTAAAAATCTTTTAGTATCTAATTTTGCACTCCAGTTCATAGTATTTGTGTTTGTTTTATAAGCAGTGTTTCAAAATACTTACAACGAGGTAATGTTACTCTCTAGGAAGGTTTCAAACCACATGTACATGTGGCACATCACAGCACTTATGAGAAGCACAACGCTGTGAAACTTCAAATAAAATAAGGTTTTTGCTTTTGTTTCCTGTAGTAGAATAAGTCTATACTGACGCGTTTAAAAAAAACTTTTTAAAATGTAAAACTTAAACGTTTAATAATGTAAAACTTATGAGGTAGCTCGAGTTTTAAATATATGTATACTGAAAAAAATGTAGTTTACATACATAAACAGAGCTCAGCAGAGCTGATGTGTGTACATGTCAACATATGCATGGTTTAAGTGTGCATATTAATGTTAGTTATTTGGTTTTTATTTGGCTAATTATTTTGTTTTTTTATTTGGTTAATTATGATTTTTTAATCCCCAGAGAAAAACAGATCTTCAACAGTTTTTTGATGGAAATAAACAATTTCAGGTTGAGAGAACACATCAACTTCATGCATTCCTTCAGCTTGAAGTCAACTGGGCCTGGGTTGAATCTGGTTCTGTTTTGTTGTTGTTTCATTTTGTTTTTTAGCATTTGACTATGAACAGTCTCTATTTCTAAGTCTTGATTTCCTCATTTATAAAACAAAGCAACTAAATGATATCAAATACACTTGTTTTGAAAATCAAAGAATAAGCACGGCACCCAAGACAATTTTTTGTATCACAGGCACACATGAATGCTTTTTTCCTTTTCCTTTCCTTATCATAAAAACCTATATTTTATGACTTCTACATTTATTCCTAGATGCTCTCATATGCATTATCTCATTTTTACAATAACATTATAAATATAAACACTGTTATGCTATTTTACAGATGAGAGACTTAAAGCACAGAAGGCTAAAACTACCTTTAACTTCTAAAGAAATTTTGTGAGAAGCATCTGAGACTCTTGACAGTTAAAATCCCTATCATTTCAGAAAGTGCAACTGGGGATCACATGTATTTTAAATAATTCTAGTTGAGAATAGTAAAAAGTCGCATTTATGAAGGAAGATTGACATTTTTAAGCTTCCCAATGATTTCATCAAGCTCCTTTAGTACTCCTAGCCTCAGTTTGTTCACTTGCAAAATAAGAATAACCAAAAACAGGAGCTTCATGGATTAATTTTAAGAATTAAATGGGAAAATGTTTATCGACATTTTAGCACAAGCCTGCTTACAATAAACATTTAAAAAGTTATCTATCTTAATAAATATCGATTATTTAAAATGAATATATTTTATTTGTGATTTTGTTTTTCTTGCTTTTTTATTTTTGACAAATCTGCCAGGTGTTCATGAACATTTATTGATCAATTTGAAGTCATCCCATTTCAGTTAAACGGATTTAACTGTATGTATGAAGACGGTAATGATAAATATAAGTAATCTCTAGATGGCACGATTGCAGATGATTTTCAGTTATTCTATTTGTTTATCAATATTTTATACTTTCTGGTAAAATGCATTTATTTTATATGAAGAAACATTATTATATATTAAAACAGACTTTTAATCAAGAAGGCTTAAAGAACTGCATGCAATGTTATAAGGCTCAAAGGTGGGTAATGCATATTCAAAATGCTCAAACTCAGTTTTGTCATATTGTAAGAAAATTGTCTTCATGATCATTTCAAATGTTTGACCGGCCTCCTTTTAGAATTTACTAGAGTGTCATTACTTTTGCTTCTCAACGTGACCAATGAGTAGCTCTAAAGAGAAAAGGCGTTAGCTCTGCCACTTTCTCATTTATTTCACATCTATTTTGTAGTATCTTTAATCCATATTTGATTGCAAGATTTTTTTTGATCACTTGTCAATTTTTGGAGCATTTATGCTTTTAAAATTTGAAAGTATAACTCATAAATCCATACCACTAGGCACACAAAAATCATGTCACAATGTGCTTAAATGAACTAATACATGAGAAAACCATTGTGGTTATCTTCCATTGTGAAATGCTCACTCATTTTGCCTTGAAGTATGTCACTGACCACAGAAGGCATGGAGTTATCTGTCAGAGTGTGATAAATAAACTCAACACAAATATTTAGAATGCTTAATGCCCATCTAACTTTTTAAATTAATATGTGTATATATAAAATATTAATCCACAAATACGTTGTATATATATATGAAAATCAGCAGATATCCTACTTACACTTTGAGATGTTATCATTTCACTTTCAAAAAATGCTGTAATAAATAATTAATCATTTAGTAATTAATAATCATTCATCATTTACATAGTAAATGAGGATACATACTGAAACAATAATATTACACAGCTTCCCATATGCACTCATAAAGTCAAATGAGGAAGACAGATGGTAAACAGTTCAGAAGAAGGAGAAAAGCAGAAGGAAATAAAAGAGTTTAACGAGGAAGCTCATTTAGACACGATGGGCAAAAATCTCTCAAATAACTGGTGTTATGGCTCTTCTAAAAGATTAGAAGCCATGAATCAGGGAACAGTAGGAATGAAGGCTTTGAGTTAGAAAAGAGGAAATTTTATTGTAAAGGACTGTCTAAATCCAATATGACTGTGGTGTAGTGAAAGAGGGGAACAGTTGAATGAGAAGAGGTGTGAGAGGTAGGCAGGAATTAATTATAACAGGCTTTTCAGCCATTGAACGGGTTTTGCATTTAATCTTCATGCAGTAGCAAGGGTTTTATATTGGCTGCATGGATAATAGATTAGATGAGCGAAAAGTAGAAGGCAGAAAACAAATTTGGAGTCCATCTCTGTAAAGCAGGGAGGAGATGATGATTGTTTGAATGAAGGAATAGCATTGAGGATGCAGAAGAGCAGGTGAATTCAAAGTATGTTCTGAGGACTGAACATTCAGGACTTGCTGATAGATTAGATGTATGGTATAAGGAAAAGGGAAGCATCAGGAGAGACTCCAAAACTTTTAGCCTGAGCAACTGGTAGATGGTAAAGGCATCTATATCTATTGGGATGAGGAAAATTGGGGAAGAAGTGTGCTTGAGAGAGTAAATCAAGGGTATCCTTTCAACCAGATTGGGCTAGTGCCTTGGTGATGTAATGTAGTGTTCAAAAGGGAAATTCAAGTTTCTATCTTTTGTAATTGGATGAGTGGTGGCATGATTTACTGAGATGGGAAATAAGAAAGAAACAGATTCGTTCTTACTCTAAATTGGTGAAATTATCAGATCTCTATTTCCGAGGCATATTCAAGAGGCATTTAAGATGAGAGGCTGAATATGAATTTGGGACTGCAAGTTTGGCATGCAAAGGAGAGATCTGGGATCTGGATATATTCATTTTAGAGTTAAAATACTGTTATTTAAAGCAAGGGGTATGGAACCTGGGGAAAGAAATGTAGAGACAGAAGAAAACCTGGTAGCAAGATAGTAGCAAACTCCGTGTTTCCAAAGAAAAATTTTTAAAGTTCCATTCTAGTATTCATGTCTCATAGAAAAAAATCTTAAAATAAACTATAATGGTTTTAAATAAACTCCAGCTTGCTGGTATAGCTTAATGATGTATGAAAGTATGCATTCTCCAAATCACATACAGATGCCCCTCGGCCTAGATTGGGGTTACATCCTGATTAACTCATAATAAATTGAAAATATTGTAACAGAAAAACGCATTTAATTCACCTACCAAACATCATAGCTTAGACCAGCCTACCTTAAACATGCTGAGAACATTTACATAGCTACATTGTCTATAGCTGGACAAAAACATTTTAGCAGAAAGCCTATTTTATAACAAGGGGTTGAACATCTCACATAATTTATTGAATACTGTACTGAAAGTGAAAAATAGAAGTGTAGTTTTTACTGAATGCACACTGTTTTCAAACCATTCCTAAAGTCAAAAAATCAAAAGTCAAACCACTATGAAAAGTGGGAGACTGTCTATATACAGTTTGAAAACTTTTGGCTACTTTTCAGAGTCTAGGTCACTCAGTTGCCTGATACTTTGTAACACTATGTCTCTGTTTCTTACTGTATTCTAATTATTGTTTTTGAAAAATGATTTTATTCATTACAAAACCTCTGCTAGCTGTGGTTAATTACTACTCTACCTTTTTGTGTACCTGTCTCTTCTGCAGGGTATGGAAAATTAAAAACTATACTTCTCAATTTCCCTTGTAACCATGATAGGCAATGCAAATTCAGTTCTTTCAATTAGATGCACCAAAAGACTGAAAACAACTTACCATTATTGGCTATTTTCTGTTGTCAAGTCATGGAGATGCCAGAGTTAGCCTTGTGGAAGTTGAGAGACCTTGATGATGGTCACAAGTCCTGGCATACCAGAGTCTAGTCTGTACTCTCTTGGATGTTAATTGCATTTTAGCTGTGACCAGACTCTGTTTCCAGGGTATAAGCTTCTCTTGGGGAGGGAGCCTGATTCTGGCTTCCTGATCCCTGCATCACAGCCAAGTTAATATATTCTCGCATTCAATAGTTGCAGTTTCAACTCCTGATTCTCCATCTTCCTGCCTGTGTTAGAAAGTAGTAGTTCACCTGGCAAATGAGTGCCATAGTGTTCTGTCAATATTCTAGAAAGGCCATCATAGAGCCCATTGTTCCAGTATTTGCTGCAGTTTTGCAAGAAGTTTTATAAAAACCGATAGTTTCCTAAATCCTTGTCTGCATAAAAATACTGAGAGATATTTTTACTTCCTTTATTAAAACAAGACCCATAGCGTGATTTAACTCTGGGGATAAGCAGAGTATCAGCTGGAATTAAATACTATAAAATTGTTGATAGAGAGGATCCTTCGAATCATGAATTTTTCATTATTTAATTTAGTATAATACATCGATTTATTATGGGTTTACATTGAGAAATACAGACAAACTTAGTAACCAGTACCCAATTTCAAAATTTATGAGATAATTCCTGGGTAAAAAAAAGTGACTGGCAGTTATGATTAACAGTTCACACTCTTATGCTTAATGTCCCTATCCATTACACACAAATTGAAGTAATTTATTTCTAAAAGCACTTTATTAATAGAAAAAGGAAAAGAAGATTCATTTATGTAACTGCACTCATAATAAAATTGTCAGAATCATTCTATTAGAAGAAACAATATACCTTCTTAAAGACACAAATATATCCCTTTTTATGGCTAAAGTATTTGATGTAATTTGATTTATGGCGTAACAATTGAACAACCTAGAAATGCAAAATGTACTCTTTTCAGATTTTGCGATATTCAGAGAGTTCTGAGCTCATATCTATATTTTATTGCTCTATATCAAAAAAATAATGAAAGAACAGGAGTTTGTCGCCCTCAAAAGTTAAGTTTAGTATTCTCTAGTATTAGTCCATTCTCACACTGTTAATAAAAACATACTTGAGACTGGGTAATTTATAGAGGAAAGAGGTTTAATTGACTGAGAGTTCAACATGGCTGAGGAGGCCTCAGGAAACTTAGAATCATGGTGGAAGGGGAAGAAAACATGGCCTGCTTCACATGGCGGCAGCGAGGAGAAATGCCAAGCCAAAGGGGGAAAAGCCTGTTATAAAGTCATCATATCTCATGAGAACTCACTTACTATTATGAGAATAGCAGCATGGGAGAAACTGCCCCCATGATTCAATTACCTCCCACCAGGTCCTTCCCACAACACAACATGTGGGAATTGTGGGAACTATCATTCAAGATGAGATTTGGGTGGGGACACAGCCAAACCATATCATCACTTGTGTGATACTTAAATATGGAAGATATTTTTCAGGCCAGAAGAACAGGTCAAGCACAGTGGCTGGCATACACCAGGTGATCAATAATTATATGTCCAGTGAATAAATGAGTGACTTAAGAGATTCTAAACAACAACAACAAAAATAGGTGATTTGGAAAATCACCATGGATGAGGTTGGCCACACAAGTTTAAACAAAACAGTTATTAAACAGCCATTATGAAGAAAAGAATCAAACATTACTCTGAAATCAGTTAAGCTGGCTTTGGTTCCTAAATATGTGTTTTATTTAATATATTACATGTTCAAATGATGATAAAAAAAAAACTCCAACCTTGATATTTTCTCATCTGTAAAATAGGGATAACAAAGCTTCCCTTGCATAGTGGTGATAAGGGTTACATGATGGGTGCTCAAGAAATCGTGGTTATAGGAATTGCACAAGTATTTTAATTTTTATAGAAAAAAGTGTTTAAACCAAGAAAATTTAAATATCATCCCTTGCTTTTTAAGAAAGAGTAAAGCAAAGTGTTTCTAGAAGGCCTGCCGAGCACTTTAGGTGCCTCGTGACCTGCCATGATAATTCCTCCACTTCTATGAACATCCTTCACTCTCACTACACCTTTTGAGAAAAGATTAAATTCAGTATTGATATGAATCCTGTCTACAGTTTAATTCTCTGATATGTGGGTTCTTCCTCCCACTGATGGAAAAAGAAGTATTAATACAAGTGAAACCATGTCAGCTTTAAATTCAATTTTACAGAATTTTTTTTCACATTTGAAAACTGTGCTAATGAAGGTTAAATTACAAGTGTATGTCTTTATATGTACATAAATATTAATGCCAAATGTGTTCCTGCACATGTGTTATATTGCATGCTTTTCATGTAAGCTGCTGAACCCTCATACCGAACATGGGTACATCCATGTCCCTCAAGGACAATGAGAAAGAACCAAGTGTGCCAAGTCTGTGGTTACATGCAGAGCTGGAAAAGAGGAGGTGACAGAGTAGTTTGGCTAATTCTCAACGTAATTTTGAAACCAACACTCTAGAAGAGAGAGCTTAAAGCTATAGAAATACCTCTGAAATGCTATGCAAAAGTTAAAGACTCATCTTAATTTATTAATCCTATAAATTCACACAAAAATTCTACCAGCTTCTGAAAGAACGTGTCTATTTGCCATCACATCATCCAATAAATAGCATGGTAATAATAAAAGAAGCAAACATAGTTTAATGTTTGGAGTTCAATTCAAACGATCTCATTAAAGTAGAAATGTCTAGTGCATGAGAAGCACAGTAGACTAGTAAAAAGTTAATTAACTCATATTTATTTTCAAAATGCATTTATTAAAAATGAATTACACAGGTAAGTTACGTTTGCCAATTCTTACAGCTACACACTTCCAAGGACATCAGGGCTTTCCTGAATCTAAACTTTTAAAATATCACTACCCCTTTAATACTACCTTGAAGAAATTTTGCTTATGGCATAAGCACTTGTAACACAGGACACAGTAACAAGCGAAAGAAGAAATAAAATTCATCCTGCACCCATGGTGCTAAGTGGGCTTTTTAAGGAACAATTAAAAGGAATAAGTAACTATTTTTACACATTTTCTTGATACATAATAAATTTGGGAAACAGGGAAATCAGCAACTGAGTTGATAATTTCTTTGCACTATGGTGCCTTAGTTGTCTATATAGAGCTTTATTACTCTATAAATATATAATAAAATTTGGAATGATAGGCCCATTTGGCAGTGTAGTGAATAATTAGTAAACTCAAGAGTACAAAATGAATCACATTTTGGCAAATAATTGAAGAAAATACAAACGATGCAACAAAATTCATTGCTGAGGATGTTCAAAAGCTAATTCACATCAACAAATACACTTCACCCAAAGTGACATATTAAAACACATAGATGAAAGGAATACTGGTACTCAGGATAAACTCAACCTAAGCAAGAAAAAAAAAAAAAAACTAATGCGAATCATTATTTTCAAAGAGCAAAATTTATGACATCTAAAGTTTAATGCCCATTTGTGGGCTCAGCCAGCCCCAGTGAAATGTCAATTACCAGAAGACTAACAATCCTCATGTGTAATAGTAAGCCCTAGCCAATCAATAGAAAATTGAAAATACTATAGTACAATGTGGGAACTGTATGACCTGACACAAGATTATACACTGATACAGGGGGTTATAAGCAAGAACATGCTGAATGAATCTTCAGTGAAATGGCCCATACATTGTATCACTTTGATTATCAGATAAGACCTGACACCATAGGAAAAATGACTTATCTCTTGACTTCAGGGAAATACAATAGGATATTAATTAATATACTAGTTTTTTTGTTAAAAGTCTTAGATTTATTCATTATTTTAAAACTAGGTACCTCTTCTTTTTCTTTTATTGAGACAGCAAAGGAAGATCTGCCTGGCTCAGGTATAAAACGTGAGTAGCCAAGTAATGAAGATGCATAGGATGACATCAGAGAACAGGGCGTGGTTTTGCTTTTAATATTTTGCAGTCCCCTTCCAGTTGCCTTTCTACTTATATTCAAGTAGAAGAATTGGTAAAACGAGAGAGAGAGAGTGTGTGTATTTTTTTCCTCTTAGGACTAAATTATAGAAACACCATAAGCATTTTAAATCAAAGATCAGCTGTTTTAGGAATTCATCGTAATATCAATCCTGTCTTATGTATTAACATTAGCAATCTAACATTTTCTCTAGCATGGGGAAATAGAAAACAATCCACCAGTTAGAAAAAAAAATCTTATTCTAAGCTTAACATTTTTGTGATTAAAACATAAAATTATTGAGAGTGACATTTCTGTAATACTAATGGATGTGAGAATCATAAATTACAATAGAAAGACTTTCTAAAAAACAATATTGAATACATTTTCTTCTTTTACTCTGATGTAACATCACATAGATCCTAACTCTGTATGTAGGTTTTATAGCTGTATTGGGCTGTTATAAGCCATGGCCCTTGAAAATCCTGATCTTTATTCTTTTTCTCTGTAAGATAAAGAATGAATTTTAGCACACAAGAGATCATCTGGAAATAAATAGAAGATTTTCATATTAACAATTTTCCTCTTTTTTGTTACATTCAGTATCTAATATAAGGTTTTCACTTTCTCTTTTGTCTGTAAAGAAACTAGATGATGTTTATCTGCTTGAAAACTATCATAACATAATGTACAGTATTATAATAATCTACTACGATAGTACCTTCTGTGTTTCTATGATTTTATTTATATGTATTAACTTCCCCACAAGGATATATCATTAACTCTGCCCCAACACTTATTAGGAAAAATCATCTACGTTTTCTTGATCAGATTTAAAACTTTATCAATACTTCTACATGCTTTATGCTATTATATGCCAAAGTAGAATTACCAAACTACGAAGAATATATACTTTTAAATTAACATTACATATCATTAACATTAATATAGAGATTCATGTTATAAACATTTCATATATATATATATATATATATATAGTGAGAAAGCACTTACTTCCTCTCAAAATAACCCAGTTAATCTTTGAAACTCTTTTGATATGATGTGTTATTATACACAGTATATATAGGGATTAGGTTAAGAAAATAAATCTACTAGAAAAACAAATTGAAGAATTGCTCCCTTCCAGTTTTCCTTCCAGTTTAGCCATTACTGAGCCAAAGGTGAAAAGACTGAAAAAATTAAACTGCCTTTCTCTAATTCTACATCCCACCCAACTAGTAGGAGATTTAATTTTTATATACTTGTAAAAATGTGATTCATGTACGAAAATCTAGATTGTTTATGCTTTTCTTTGTTTAGTTCTAAAGAATTCACATTGTGGCCTATTTATTAAGAGCTCTGAGGTGCCTCATGGTGAGTTCAAGTGCAAAAGAGGGTCTCTATTTGCATTTGAATTACCGCTATCCTCAAATAACCAATCAAGTAATGTCTCATTTTGAAGGGCAAGTGGGTGGGAAGAAAGAGTAGTAAGTATAAAGTTTATATTTCACATGATGTGCCAGATTTTCCCCTACATATAATTTTTCAAATTGGGAGAGAATGGAGGAGTCGAGTGATTATTATACTCCTGGCATTTTGATGAAGACAAGGACGTAGCCATGCCAATCATCTTTCCTATTTCATTTCCTGAAAGGGAAAGATCAGTTAGTATGATTATCTTATTTGGTGTACAGTAATTTTACAGAAAGTATTGATTCTTTTCATTTATTTAAATGTGTACCACATATTATCCCATAAGATTCCACAGTACCATATCCCATAAAACTATTTCTCATTTAATAAAAATAAACAATAAGAAAATAAGATACTATATTTTGTCATCTAATCCTTTAATATTTCAAATGTTAACATTAACACTGAATCATAATCGGTGTGCTACAATTAAAGGCAAAAATAGGTATTTTTGTTTTACTCTATGTCAGAATAATTGTTGAAATGTTAAGCCTTTTTAAATGTAATGATTGGAGGAAAAAAATGAAGACCACACTTAATGGAAATGAAAAGAATTTGTAGAATTAGACAATTTTCATGATATAAATACTGCATACATTTTAGCATGTATTAAAATTATATTAATATGCAATATATAGTCAACATGCAGTAAAAGGTTTCTACTGATACTAATAAACATATCAGCATTTAGTTAACAGAATAACTGTATTCATCTTAGTTATATTGAAAGTGATAATTAATTGAATTCAATCACTGGCTTCATAAAAAAAGATTATATAGGTGGTAAAATTCAGAGGTAGATTTTCTGTAACTTAACTAAATTGACCCAAATATGGTTATATTTGCATTATTGTAATAGCTAATCAATGAGCAGTTAATAATTGCCATTTGGTCACCATATGGCCAAACTAATTTAGTTATTCCAAGTGACCAAAATAACATAAAGAGCTATTTGTTACTCTATTAAAACCTTAAATACAAATTGGAGTAACCATGTAACCAATATTCAAACTTGCAATAAAATATATTTCTTATAAATTAAATCTAAATCATATAAATATTCTGCTCATACGATCTGAGAGCATAATATGGCTACATTCCATACTTGAGTGCCAAATTTGTTGTCTGGTTGCTCTGGGATTAAGGTACATCCAAATAAAAGCATATGCCTGAAATATACAGAAGCCTACAAATACTCAAAATGCACTTTTCTGTAGCTTTGAAAATGAACATGGACTATCTATCAAGAGAACTACAAGGCAGCAGAAGAACTTGAGCATCTATATCTAGCTACCAAGTGAAGAGCTGTTTGTGTGTGTGTGTGTGTGTGTGTGTGTGTGTGTGTGTGTGTGTTTTCCGTTCTCTTCTTTTTAATCATGGTCATGTAAATCAGCATTGAAAGCCATGTGGGTGATTAAGCTGAGAATCACACCCAAAACTTTCACAATCAGTGCACATATATGGTATTTTGGCTTCTTATATTTCTGACCATCTGTCAAAATGGCAAAAAGCCCAATTCAAAGTTGCCAGATCCTAGCAAGTAGTTTTCAGATGGTTATGGGTTTCAAGGGATATTCTAAATAATAAATAACACTAGTCATTTAAGGATTTCTGGCATTCTAATAAAAAAGAAATCGTATTATACTTCTTTAATGCCAAAGTAAATAGTATATAGATAAACATCATACTTCCTAGCAAGTGAAGTAAGTAAATGGGAACATCTTGAAACAACAACTAAAAATATTACTTCTAGGTTGTTTGAATCATTGTCTTCTTTAAATAGAGATTTGAGTTTAAGTGTTTTCCCATTCAGTAATGGATCTATATGAATTGGTCTGATTTGTACTTATATTAACTGGCCTCAACTGGACCTAGGGGTAGGATTTGTGAAGGCAGGGCCACTGAACAGTGATAGAGTCCCTGTGTGAAATAGAAAGTCCGGTGACCTGAAAACCAAGGAAATCCTTGTACTTTATTTCTCTTTGCCTTTTATTTTTGGTGCCTTTCAACACCTTACTTAACAGCTCCAACTCTCATTTTATTCATGTTTAGTTTCAAGCAACTGAAATAAATAATTGCTCATCTTTTTAATAGTATTTTTTAAATTCTAGAATGCATAAAATATTCTCTATTCCTCAATGCCCCAATCACAGATCTTCTCTGTGTATCTTTAAAAATGGGCCCCCCTCTTTCCCAATCAGAATTATTTCCCCATTTGTGTTCCCATAGTACTTTGTACATAAATCTATTAGAATACCTACTACATGATAGTGTAAGTTTATGTATGTTTACGATGTCTCTGGTAAACATTTTGAGAGCTCCTCAAGAGCAGACACGTTTTGGCATTCCTAATATTTAACCCAGTGCCCAGCATACAGTATCTACTGAATAGTCATGTATTACAGTAAGTATGTGCAACACTAAAACAATAGTAACTTTAGAAAAATAAAACCACATGCACACACATTATATATATATATTTGCAAATAAATATATATCTTACATATTATATATTACTTGTATAATATGTATGTACATATATATAACATATATATGTACACATATAAAATACATGTATATATTACATATATGTATGTACACATATGTAATATATGTATATATTATATATATGTTTATTTGCAAATTTTGGCACTCTGAAGTGAGCATGACTTGCCCTAATGCACAGGAAAAAAATGTGTTCTATAATCCACTTTTAAATGTATGCATCAATGATCGCTTATAAGATTTATCCCTGCCAACATTTAATTTAATTAGGTGAGAATTCTTACATTATTTTAGAAACTAGAACTAATTATTGCTATCTTTTAGATGCTTTCTTCGCAAAGACGTTTATATCCATCTGTCTTCTTTGTAGACTTTGTCAGAACTTGATGGGTTTCTATTTCAAGACAAGCTTTCGCTACATTCTCATTAGCTGCCATTTACCTCATTCTCTGGACTCTGTCATTTGGTTAGGATCAGTGCATTCACTTCTCATCTTCTGCATGGCATCCAGACCAAAGTGCTCCTAAGCCCTGTGGTCAGACCCAGGTGGCCTCACTCGGCCTTACCTTCTCACACGTAGACATTATAGATTGACTCTTTGTTCAGCTTTTTAAAAAAAGTTTCACTCTAGTACACAGACCTAAAATGACAATAATTCTTAATACTCTGTAACATGGGTAAGGGCAATAAGTGGTAGGGCTGGAATTGGAACCTAGATCTTGCCTTTTTGACTTCACAGCCTTCCATTAGTTGTTTTTCCAACTGACCCATTTGATCGTTCTACAGTTTTCTGGAGTATTGATGAGCTCCTATGTGTGGTATTGCCTGAGCTTACTCACTTGATGTCTGGCAACATTAGGTTCCAAAGTGAGAAACGGAAATCTGGTGTCTCTAAGGTCCATGCAGAGCATACTTTGAGAATGAGCCTTGTGAGACTGTAGTATCCAAAGCATTCTGTATTTCATGTAGGCAGAATTTAAGATGTGAGATCAAAGAACAACACTACTTGTTGGATAAAATAATAATATTTGGATGTTTCCAAATGATTTTCTTAAAAAATGTAATTAATAAATGGAACTGGGCTTTCATTTCCTAAATAAATATTTCATAAAGTGATTGCACAAGCCTTTCTTTGCATTTTGCACTACTGAAGGTTGGTCAAACATGTTGAATATGCAGCAATAATGAGATCTGTCATCCAAAATGGTAATTTTGCTTGAAGTCATGTTTTCTTTAGAGTCCTTGTTATTTAAATAAATTCACTTATCCTCATGCTAGGCTTGATGCATTTTATTTTTACTTTACTTTTTAAAAATGGCAACAATTTAAAGAGAATTTTGTAGGATAAATTATGAGGTTCTTATTGTACAGCACATCTTTTTAGTCTCACTAAATCTTTCTGAACATACATAATCCATATCTGTATAGAAATTGCAGAATTTTTTTTCAAAAAAGCACAGAAAACATGAATCTAATTTGAAGTTGGCTAAGTATCTGAAATAAAATATGAGAAAAACAAAAGTATGCAGTTAAAACTAGAACCTAAACTTTAGCTGAAAACTTTGGGGTTTTCTGAAAAGGAAATGTCAAAGTTGCAAGTAAGCAAAAAATTATTTAATCTATACAATGTCACTTTAAACAAATAGTTATTTAAAAAAATAAAGATGATGAAGAAGAAAACAAATTAAAAAAGACAACTGAGTATCTTTCCAGAGATTTTATTTATCCTAGAAGAGAGATGCCCCTTATCTTTATACCCATGAAGCTAACTTCATAACATTGCACAAAATTTTTTTAAGAAAAAAAATTAGCCTCATGGACTGTGGTATATAATTTTCCAATGTGTTATTTCTCAAAATAGTAACATCTTAAAATCTATACAATAAACTTCAGATTATTTCCAAACAAGGGCCATGGTCAGAATAAGTTAGTAGAGAATCTTCTTTGATTCTTTTATAAGAAATTATGTTGGGAATATTAAATGCTTGGCATACAAATATTTAAAGTAGACAAATGCATATCTAAATTGACCTTTAAGTGGATATTAATATTTTTGTTATACAAATATAAAAAGAAACTCACCTAGGGTTTCTTCTTTTAATAAAATTACAGAAAAAGCAATTTATATATAAATGTATTTGAGTGTCTCTAAAGTGGAAAAGAATTGTGTAGCTCAACAATGCATCCATTTTAAGCAAGTCCAAGACATTCCATGAGCTTGTGGAATGATATTTAGGATTTTGCTGAAATGGATTTCTACAAAGCCCTTGTTCACTTTTCCCTGTGTGTGTGTGTATGTGTGTGTGTGTGCGCGCGCGCACAATTTTGAAGAGATTTAATCACAGTGAGTCTGATTAATTTACTTTCCTCTCATCAAAATGCTATTTAGCAAGAGTTGGATATTTGATAGCGAGTTATCTATGCTGGACCTTTTTCTTTGTATGGGGAAATGCGCATTTTGCCAAAATTAAATGGAAATCAAATATCAAGAATATGTCAGTAAGTGAGTTCCAAAGCTATAAATAAATTATGGTTGTAGTCTGAAATTCATTCCTACTGCTTATTCTCTATACATTATGCCAGAAGTTTCGCTCTAGATACTTATTGAGGGCAGGGCCGGATTAGACTCCATAAAAATCAGGGACAGCGGGTGGTCTGATTCAAATGAGCAGCTCCAGGTCATTTTTCATACATTAATTTTAAAAAATCAACTTAAAGAGACTTTGTCATGGCCTAGATATTGCTCTAAATACTTTACACATGTGAACTTGTTTAAGTTTCCTACCAAGTAGATGATGAAGGTCACATTATATAACCCATTTTACAGAGGAGGAAGTGTTAAGTAACTTGCTCACGTCCATCTAGCTGTTCAGTGGCAGAGCTGAGTTTCAAACCCAGGCAACGAGGTTTTCCCAAAAGAAGTGCTTGAGAAAACTATTAATATCCATTTAAAGGTCCATTTTAGATATGCATTTGTTTAGTTTAAATAATATTTGTATGCTAAGCATTTAATATTCCTAACATGATTTCTTTTTTTAATCTCTTTTATTATTATTATTATTATTATTATTATTATTATTATTATACTTTAAATTTTAGGGTACATGTGCACAATGTGCAAGTTAGTTACATATGTATACATGTGTCATGCTGGTGCGCTGCTTTCTTATAGAAGAATCAAAGAAGTTTTTCTACTCAATTATTCTGACCATGGCCCTTGTTTGGAAATAATCTGAAGCTTATTGTAGAGATTTTAGGATGTTACTCTTTTGGGAAATAACACATTGAAAAACTATACACGACACACAGTAAATTAGGCTTATGTCTTTTTTTCTTAATAAATTGTTGTGCAATGTCATGAAGTTAACTGCCTGGGCACTTCTTTTGGGAAAGCCCCACTGCCTGGGTTTGAAACTCAGCTTTGTCACTTAACATCTATATGGCCATGAGCAAGTTACACTAATCTAATTCTTAGATTAGGTTAATGATGCCCAAATTTGCTTCTTTAGTGAAAGGATTACAATAGGAGCCTCATAGAGTCTACTCAGCAGCATGGAGGTGTTCATTTGACCTGAGGCATGCTGAAAAGTGGTTAGTAATTCCAAAGAAAACAAGTAGCAAGGATTTAATAAATTCAGGACTCACGAGCCTTTTCTGGAGCTGCCTTTTCCTTGCATCGACACCTTCTCCTGTGGATGCGTATAATCAGCACAATCTTTTACATTACTTCCCACAATTTCAAATGTGTAGCAGACATTCCAATGTACCCCAAATTGTGCCCATTTTAGGAATCTAGACAATTCTAGGCCTAGAATATGGAATCTGCATGACTTGAGACCATGCACAACTACTTACTACCTGGTGCTTTTGGACAAGTCATTCAACTTTGATAAACTATAATTTACCATCTGCAAAATGGGGATAATGGGAGCAACTACATCATCACCTTTTTTTGTGGATCAAAGGAGAGACAATAGGTAAAGAACCTCAAAATGATAAGCATGCAATACTATTTACATGAGGACATTTCCATGAAGTAAAAATGTTTGCATGGAGCCACCAGGCGAGAAAGAAACATGGAGAAAATAGCTTGTGGTCTATTTTCTCTGAGCTGCAGAATGAACTCATGTCTAGATCCTAAAGGAAAACACCAGTTCCAGGAGGCAGTCTGTGAAAACACAGGGCTCACTCAGTTTTATGTAGGGCAATACATAGCATGACTTGGAGGACAGAAGAATCTCCTCATTGCTTTAAAACAGGGAGGGCAATAAGAAGCCCAGAAACTTTTGGGAATCTCAAGGCTGGGCAGAGGGTAATCATGCCCTTGGTGTGGACATTGGCTTTTCTTACGGAGACAGAGGCTGTTGTTGATCATAGGAAGATTGCACCTTCCAGGGACTTTAAGTACCAAAAGGGAAATGTGGAGGAAGAAGGGAAGGAATGAAAATACATTAGTGTGAAGTACACAGAAGACTCTCCTCTGGGTTTTCTAGAAATAGTAAGTTGAAACCTTGAGGGAAGCAAGCTGAAATCCTTTTTGTAAATGCACATACATGTGTACACATTCGATAGTGACCCTATTAATACCTACTTTGAGGCTTGTAAAAGAAACTTGGGTTATATTGGGTATTAATTTTGTCATTCTAACTACATTATAATGTCTTCAAATGGAAACCTATTTTATGAGAAGCCTCTAGTACATAACCCAACATGTAGATAATCGATCATTATTTTCCCCCTCTGTGCTTTGCATAATTAGTTATCCTAGAACCACCTCTGGACTTAGGTGAATCTCCCAGTGATATGTTATCATCTTTGGCTTTCTTAAGCTTGATTTTTTATTGTGTATTTTGTACACCTCTGATCAATTGTTGAGGAATAAATGTTTCAGGTTCTTCCTCAACCTCTCACCCTCAGCTTTCTAACCTGTTTCTTTATCATTTTGGTAGAGTTTCTTTTTGCTTTTATATAATCAAATAATTTTTTTCTGTATCATATAATATGTGGTCTAACATAAGTGTCTCTAATGTTGTGTAAAAAAATTCTTGAACACAGAAATTTCCAAAACAAACAAATGATTGTGTAAGGTTTGTATGGATAAATTCTATTTTATTTTTTATTAGGCTGAAATAATTAAAATAAAAATTTTGAACTGAATGTATATAAAAATGCTCACATAAGTAATATTTTTGTTTTTTTTTCTATGTGAAAAATTATGATGGAACTTTTCAAATGCCTTGGCAAACATTCACTGGGGTGGAGGGGGAATATGACACAATTAGAAATAATTGTCTTCTAAGACTTTTTCTCTAAACACTGGGAAAAATTATAATATTATGAATTTTAGGTATAATGAAATCCATAAGAGTAAAATTTTAAAAGAGAAGAACAAAGAAAAAGAGGAGGAGGAAAAGGCAGAGAAGGAATTAGAGGATTTCATATACAAAAGCTGTTTAAGATATATATATTACAAATTTCTGTAATGTTATGAGAATTGTTTTATAAGATCACATATTGTCAAGAGAACTCAAAACCTGCTTTTTCTTTGTTTGATTGTACATTTAAAAACTCAATATTTTTGCTGGGATTTTTCAGACCGTAAAAAAATGCAAAAACTCTTTCCCTACTGGAATGCCTCTGCTTAACCCATTTTTCTACATCCTTTCTTCTTGCATTTATAACTGGATCACACCAAACCAGAATATGCCCCACAATACATCCAAGAAATATAGTGATAACATAGGTTCACCCATATCTTTGTTACTTCGTTGGCCTTAGTTTTCGGTTGTGCCTGCTCCCCCTCCCCTTTGTTGGCAAATAGATCAATTTGAGGTGTCTGCTTTATTTCTCACAAGCATATGTAAGCATTTATTTATGGGTTTTCTCTTAATGCATTCCATATTAGAAAAGGCCAAGAGTACAACATTTCTTTAAAAATTCAAATTTCTTGAGAAACAAGGAGGAGGTGAGGGGGAGGGAGTGTTAACTTGGCAGACTGTGTTTAAAATATTTTGCAAGAGGAGCCCCCTGAGGAGCTGTCCATTAAACTCCCACCATTTTGCTGTGAGTAGTGAATGTTTTTCCTGGCTCTGAATTTATGTGATTCTTAAATGTTCTCACAGGTTGAAACAAAAAAGAAATAACTGAATGTATACTTGACTATTCATGACTAAATTATCTCTATTTATTACAAAGAGAATTTGTTTCTTGCTTGAACTTCATACTTCCTTTTATTTTTCTTAGAGAAAGCATAATATGTGGATAAGTTTTAACACTAGTCCTCTAAGAGTATCAGAAGGAACATTACATTTATGCCACGATTTTTTTCTCTTGTCTGAATTTGCCTGATTTTGGAGTGCTATTCACAGTCGCAGGAAAGCAGTTACGTCTTTGAAAAGCACAAAATAAATTCTGTTCACTGAGTGGGTAATTGTTCAAGGTCATCCATTTATTGTCTTTGTCTTGATTGTTTGAATTAGTAGCTAATAATGGTGCTGAAATGTGAATGAATTATTAGCAATGGGGCATATTTTGGGGAGTGTCAGGAAATATTACAGGGCAATTAAGGTTATCCAATAGCAAAGCTGTGTTCCCAGCAGATGTCTTGTAATTACTGTGTTTAAGGAGTGTAAGGCTTAAACTAAGATTACAGCTTTTATATTGCCTGCCTTTAGAAGTCATATTTGGAATTTATTCAGTTTATTCTCCTGCCCTTTCCCTTTTGTTCTGATTCTGTCACTTACGTTTTCATTTAAACATAGTCTTTTTATGAATTGAAAAAAGCATCAGCAGATGCTATGCAGTATAGATGCTTATAAAACAGGAAAATGATTGCAGAGACATTTAAAATGACTATTGATAAATAATTTATATTGATATTATTTGTTACTCACTTTTTAATTTCTGGAATTCAAATATTTTTAAATCTCAAATAGTTTCACAACCTGGCATTTATGAAAGTGTTGCCCCAATTTATTCATACTTACCAGGGTGGTAAAAATCGTTCAAGAAATGTTGAGTTACATATAATCTGGAAGCTTCTAAGTTTTAAGGGCAACACTCATTGCACACTTAATTTCTTCTTTCAACATTGACCTGTCACAATTGTTGTTGTTTCATTAAGTTTATAAAACATATTAAAATACATGGAGTAAAAATTGTTATGTCTCTAATAATAAGTATTTTTGATTTGCAGATAGAGCTTTAGGAAACAGCGCTGCATGCATTGTTCACATCTGCTGTGAGTATACTTGACACAGCTGCGGTGGAGAGATGCTTGAAAAACATACTGTAAAATACACTCGGTTTCCTCTTATTGACATATTTAGCAGAACAAGGCTAATTGAACTATTCCAAAAAAGTACTCATGATCAAATCTGAAAGTTGATGTATTCGACCAACTCATAAATTATTAGAGGAGAAAGAGAATGGGTGGAAGGGGGGGATACCTAGCAAAGTCTCCTTATTTGTAGATTGCTATCTCTCGTGAACTATATAGAAATTTTAAAAGAACTAAAAAGAAAATAAATAAAGAATGAGCATTAAGGTAAAAAAAGTCAAGCGTTAAAATCTATAGGTCTCTAGCTTACAATTATTAAGACTTTCTCAGTTTTGTATTCTCCATAGAACTGAATAGATTATCTTGCTAATAAAAATGCCACTATTAATAACACCTATGAGACCTTGGATTTTCATACTGTATTTAATTTCAACATGTTTGGGAGATACTAGTTAGGGCTTTGCTAAGAATTTTTGAATAAATAATTTCAAACATAAGTTTTCTATAACTTTTGGAATAATTTTATGAGTCATTGGAAGCCTTAAAACAATTGGTTGCCGAGTCTTGAATTTCTCCTTATAAATGGCAAATCATGAAAACATTTTATAGTTAGAACATTTTGGTCACTATCTTTGATAGACTCATTATGAATATTAACAGTAAATAGGCATACATATTTATGCAATTTTAAAATATTTTGTTTAAAATTCAACAAGCAATTCTTGCATACTTACTCTTTGTATGCATTGTGATAAACATTCACAGAAGTATGCCTCTGAGTAAGACACAGATTCTCCTCTCAAGGAAAAAGGGAATTTTGTTTTGTGGACCAGATAGGTGTAAGGTACATACTGTGACCCAAAACAAAATGTTGCTAGTGTTATAATAAAAACACAGTGCACAGTGGCAACACAAGAGGAAAAATGATATGTCAATGCAGGTGATTGGAGAAGTTTTCCTGGGCCTTTAACGTTTTGTGTATGAAAAAAATAGGAAATAAGTTAGGTCAAAGAGGGAAGAGCAAATGATAGGAATTCTGGGCCAAGAAATGGACTTTGGGGACTTGGGGGAAAGGGTGGGAGGGGGTTGAGGGATAAAAGACTACCCATTGGAGGCTGGGTGCAGTGGCTCACGCCTGTAATCCTAGCACTTTGGGAGGCTGAGGCAGGTGGATCATGAGGTCAGGAGTTCGAGACCAGCCTGGCCAAAATGGTGAAACCCTGTCTCTACTAAAAAATACAAAAATTAGCCGGGCGTGGTGGCGGACACCTGTAATCCCAGCTACTCTACTCGGGAGGCTGAGGCAGGAGAATCGCTTGAACCCGGGAGGCAGAGGTTGCAGTGAGCCAAGATCAAGTCACTGCACTCTAGCCTGGGCGACAGAGCAAGACTCCATCTCAAAAGACAAACAAACAAACAAAAAAAGACTACACATTGGGTAGAGTGTACCCTGCTTGGGTGACGGGTATACCAAAGTCTCAGAAATCACCACTAAATAACTTATCCATTTAACCACACACCACCTGTTCCCCAAAACCCTATTGAAATTAAAAAAAGAGAAACAGATGGAAGTGTAAAGGGATTGTCTTATTTAGAGATGAGAAAATAATCTTTAATTGCCAGGATGTAGATTTATAACATTGATTAATAATGAAATAAATTCTAGTTAGGTTGGAGTTAGACTAGACAGGGCCTTAAATGTCACACAGAGGAGTTTAACGTGATCAATCAGTAGTTGTTTTGGGCTTTTGAACAAGAAAGTGAATGACCAGATCTGTTATTAGGAGATAATTTTGGAAGCTCTGTGAAAGATGGAATTAAAGGGAGAGATTGGTGATAGAAAAATCAGCAGGAACCTTATTGCAATAGCTCAGTTTAGTGACAAAAGAGTCCTGGAAACCAGTAATTGTGTACTTTACCATTTTTTTGTATTTGCTCATTTTATCTTCTCTCTCCTCCTCCACCCCTTTGCTGTCAATAACCCAAGAACAACAAGAAAAAAATCTCAAAAACTAATATGTGTTAGTTTTTAAAAATTCAATAACTCAAAATAATAATAAAAACTCTGGCCCCCAGGGACAAAAGAGGGATAGGGGACACTGAACTGTAATTTAAAAACAAATTTTGATATAATTTTACTGAAAGGAGGGAGATAATAGAAATAAAAATTTTTACCAAAATAAAATAGAAAAAGATTCCTTTCTCTTTCTTCAGTCTTCATATTACAAAATAATATGTATCACTGATACCAATGACTTATTTTTATGCAACATTAAAATTAGCACTTTTTTACCATGATACCAAATTCTCTCCACTCCTCTCTCCCTCCTCTCAATAAAATTGTATCAGAATTTTGTATTTAAATTACCACTTCAGTCTTCACCCCTCAACTTTTTAAAAGTTGTGTTATATTGTTTACTTCTGAACCAAGTCATTTAGTAAGATTTGCACCCTTACCCAAATAACTCTTTGTTTGTCCTGGAGTTAATACTCGTCTCTTCTTTTTCATAAATTGCTACATTCCAAACAATAAAATACCTATGGAAATTGTTTTGTTTATGTTTGCTTATGGTCAGTCTCACCAGGTAATGTGTCATGAATTCATTGGTTCCTTTTTTGTTTCCTGGAGACATTCATTCCTTAGTCTTCATGCTCTCAATAGCCTTGGGGTTTCTAGACTTGAAAAATAGCTGATGTCTTAGGATTTCCCTAAGACATGCTCTCTCCCTTGGGCAATAGCAGAGTGCCTGTGGTCATGGCGTGCTCACTTGGCCCCTTGGCCCATCTCTAGCTCAACCCTAGGGATAGTGGCTAGTCCATATATCTGTATTCCCATATTTCTTAACATTATTTTACTGCTGCTTGCAAATCCCTCATTACTTCAAACCTCTGTTACAGTTAAAAAAATTCTCATAAACTTCTTTGTTCAAATTACCATGTGTTTTTACTCTCTTGATTGGATCCTAACTGATTCACTGGATAAATATAAATCAAATTATAAACATGTATAAAATTATTATACCCCCCAGATTATATTAATGTTAGTTATCTTTGGATATATTGTCATTATATTGCTTATCTGCATATTCTAAGTCCTTACAATAAAAATATATTTTGTGATAAGAAAACCATCAACATACTTTTATTTCTTAATCCCCAAATAAATTGTTTTTATCCACCTGTAGACAGTAAAGAATGACCTGCAATTACCTGCAATTACTCAGTATGATTTAATTTGGCTCTTTGTGCCTTGTTCAAATACTGTGTAATGAACTTAGAGATAAATAACCAACAGAAAACCCAGAGTTTTGGTATCATTTCCAGTACAAATTCATGATCCAAAGTAATTTACTGATGCATTAATGTTCATGGAACATTGCAAGAAATTATTTTCAGAAGTAAGGCAGGTACACAATAGAAGTGTTAGGGTTTCAGCTTTCCCGTTACATGGAATAATCTTCCTTGTCTAAAACTTTATTGGTTCCCACATCTAATGTATACTTACAGAGATCGGAGGGAGGGTTATTTAAACCTTTTTGACATCTGAATTTGAATTTTAGTTGACATCTTATAAAAATCAGACATTGTATTGATCAGAAGTAATCTAATTAGAAAAGGTCCATCATTTTAAAATTTAACTTCTCTTGATATTTTTCTGTGTGTACCGGATCACAGGAATTCTGAAATGAAAATGCTCTTACTTCAATAGAGAACCTTAGGTAAGCTAGGTAGTTACACTAAAGGCCAGTAGAAGGGCTAGGGAACACACAGTGAAACTGAAGTAGTTCTCTTAAAGTTTGATTTAGACTGTAAATTGGTTTCTAAAAATTGCAATTTTATTTTTCTCGAAAAATACATAATTTTCACCTTTAACTTGACTCAAAGTTAACTTGCAGTTATAGCTTTCACATTAGTAAAATCCTGCACTACTATTATTTTTAAAGCACTATTGCAAAAACTTAATAAATACCATGTTCTATATTTTATTTTGCAATGAAATAGAAAATTTCATCATATGCATTTAATTGTTTCACTATTTCTTAAAATAATAGTTTCACATAATGTTAAAGTATAACTGTAGTATGTTAGCAGTTAATCTTGCCTTTCCTGGTTCAACCTAAAATTTCTGCCCTGGAAAAACAATTTAGCAGGTTTTTATCAGTGTACTAGATGGTAGGCTCAGAATGAAGCAAATGTGTGTACTAGGAATAAAACACAATACTTTAAGAATTAGAAATGTTACACACAATTAAAATTATAAGACACAGAAAAAGGACTAAATCAACTTTGTTTAACATATCATTGTGTAATATTATGTATGAAATATATAGGCTTGGTATGGAAAACCAGGTAGACAACTCAAGTTTATTTTATGAAGTATTGTCAAACATGAGCTGCTCTTGAGAATATTGAAACTCAGATTGGAAGCATTGCCATAGAGACCACGTACTTGATAGGAACAGTTTTCTTTTCTTCTTTTAAATTTGATTAGTAATTTTGATATTTTCAACTTCGTAACATCAGAAACATCATTCAAAATATTCATGAAGATATTAGAATTCCTTCTTCTGGAATAGGAACACATTTGTTTTATTTTCAGCCTTAAGTAGCTCATTTTTAGTTATTGGTCTGATTTTCCTAAATTTAGCATAATAATATCTTGTCCAATCCGTTGTCATAATAGAAAAGATCATTTTATGTGCGATTTTGGTTAGCTTCTGGTTTGCTTTGACGAATTTAGAACCACTTGAACATCGTGGTTTCTAAATTTAGTCAAACCCTTTGAGCTTTAAGTTCCGTTTGGCGCTGGCTGAACATGAACTGCTGCTTTGAAAAAAAAATTCTCTTGGCACTATCAGAATCTAGATGTGTGCACTGCACAGATCTCCTCTTATTTAAAAGAAATACATTCACTTTTATTTGAAAGTTGAGAGCTCCAAGAGGATAAATAATAAAATGAGAAACTTGAAAGAAATAGGTCATATTTTAAAACAGCTCTCAAGCAGAATTAGGCCTTTGGGTTTAGGGCCTAAACCCAAATATTATTTAAAAGAGAGAGAGAGATCCATTTTAGTTATTTTAAAATGTAGTGATTTAATTTATCTCAGGAAGTTAAAGCAAACTCTGTCCATTATGTTGCCATTAGTTTGGTGTTACTAAGAAGGATCTTGTTGAAGTATTTTATTTTTCATTAAAGACAAGTTATTTTCCACACCGTAAGGGATAATCAGAATATACATCCCTCAAAGTCAGTGGATTAATTTTATTTTTCACACTTGTACAACAAATTTAATATAGAATGATAATTAAAATTAACATTTATGGCTGGGCACGGTGGCTCACGCCTGTAATCCCAGCAGTTTGGGAGGCCAAGGTGGGTGGATCACCTGAGGTCAGGAGTCTAAGACCAGCCTGGCCAACATGGTAAAACCCCATCTCCACTAAAAATACAAAAATTAGCTGGGTATGATGGCACCCTCCTGTAGTCCCAGCTACTCAAGAGGGTGAGACAGAAGAATCACTTGAACCCAGGAGGCAGATGTTGCAGTGAGCCAAGATTGCCTCATTGCACTCCAGCCTGGGCGACAGAGTGAGAAAAAAAAAAAAAAAAAGAAAAGATAAAGAAAGAAAAAGAACATTTACAAGGAGACACGTCAGGCAATGTCTTAAGTTTTTTACATGTATTAATTCATTGACTACAACCACCCTTTAAGATAGGTACTACTATTATTCCCAACTTACAGATGACGAGGCTGAGGCTCCAATGGTGAACTAACTTTCTAAGTGTCACACAGATAATAACACAGGAAGTTGCACAGGAAAAGCCAGGGTCAGAACCAGAGCCATCTGTTAACTCCTACTATGCAGTAACTCAGTAGGCTGGATGAAAACTAAAGGCAACGATGTTCAGGGATCCAAGTTTCCCCACATTCTGTCCACATCAAGCAAGTTAGCCTGTGTTTATGTAGCAAAGATTTTTTTTTCTCAACTTGTGCACTCACTCTTTAGACACATGTACAGAGAGCTTATGTAAAACCTGCCACACATAGTGTTCAAATTGTGACATAACACAAGGTTGTAAGCTCCTAGACGTTTTCTAAAGGAATCTCACTTGTCTCTTAAACTGAACATTCTGTCAACTTGCTTGAAACTTTCTGGGAAAACACACACACACACACACACACACACACACACACACACATCACATCACATGATCCTTTGTACTTCCAGTCTCAGCATGCTTTTCCTTCCTTGGTGGCTCAAGTCTAGGCTGAGCATTCCTAGTTTATGTGTTCATCCTCTTAATATTCTCTATACTATTTCCCTGTATACTTTGATGGCTTCTCCTGCAGGCCTCATGCACAGTTAGTAAGCGCTGGTTGTAACTAAATGAATAAATAAAGGAATTGCTGTAACATAGAGAGCTGCTGTTCCTGACAGATGACTCTTTAAACACAAATAGGAGAGAATATTTTGTAGACAGACTTCTGAAGGCGGATACATTTTTCCTTTTGTCTGAGAATAACCAAAAATCTGGTTAGAGAAAGGCCAAGAGAAGTAATCTTTTCTCTATGCTTACTGCCACCTTGTAAGATAAATTCAGAGTGGTCCCCTAAAGAATTGGGAGGATTAAACTGAAATGCCACCGAGATCCTATCTGAAAACACTTTAGGATAACATCTCCAACTCTAATGAGCCTCTTTACTGGCAGCAAACAAAACAAAACATTTAGATATATTTACTGTTTTACAGCAGGTCGGACCTTATGGGTAAAATTTCCTAAATCATACTTTCCTTTGTTATTTTAGTTTTAGTTTATTGCTCTTAGGTTTCCTTCCTAAGGATGCTAGAGAGCCAAGACACTTGTGAGCCCTGTGGAAAGAAATTGTTCAATACCAACCAGCTCTTCCCCATAAAGAGGTAGTCATTTTCCTTTTTTTTTTTTTTTTGTATTTAAGACCTCACTTATAGCATGTACTGTACCTTCTTATAGTGCAGCCATAATATTGGGTATTCAATAAATGTTGTATTGAATTGGATTGAATATTTTAGCTCTTACCTTAAAACATCTTTCTTATAGTAACAAACTGAGTGAAAAGTGCACAAATGGTCTCCATTTTATGTTGGATTATACATGACATTTCTAGGAAGTGAAAAATGTAGGGAATTGCAGGGGCAATAATTTGTTGAGTGTTGGAGATAGAAATATCAACAAAATGATATACTCCAAGCTCATCGACTATTTAATGGTGGGTAGTTGGGTTCTATTCTGTGTCTTTAAGTTATTGTCACTGCCCTGTCATAAATTATAGTGACATACACTATAGCTATTTCTTACATTATTCTGCAGCAGAGTGAGCAGAATTACCAATTTCACATTTTCTGTGCAGTTCCCTGTAGATGGGATGTTTTTTAAAAAATGGGAGTTTGAATGAGAATAAAGGGTAGAAGGGCTATAACAACCCAAAATAAATAAATTTGTAAAATTCTATCATCATGCATGCATTTTCCCATGTGCTCTGGTGTGTAAATTCTTTTTTCCCTACATAGATAGCTGACAGAGAATATAAATGCTTATGTATCTTTAAAACAGCCACTATTCCAATACAAGAGAAGAATAAAACTAAAATGTTGGTATATGACTACAGCCAGAAAAATCAAGAAATCTGCCTCTCCATACTCCAGATTAGCTTGAAATTGTCTGTCTTCCTTTTCCCTTTTTGAATTCTAATTTTCTTTTTTTAAACTGGAGCATACGAATTTTGCAAAAGTACTTATTATTAGCTCTTCTCCACAGGTTTTGTTTGTTTCCGAAAAATTAGGTTTTCTTGGAAATTTGCTTTTGTGAGTAAACCATATTTAGAATATTATCTTGCTCAAAGTAGACACTCAAAATGTATTAAATAAATTAATTAATGTGTTTTACTTCATGTAAATGCACCTATTTGATTATACAGCTTTGAATAAGAAGATTTCAAAGAGAGATTGTAAAGAGAGGGATCACGTTTGAAATCCCTTTCAGCTCTAAGCTCCTTCTTTGTCATCCTTTTTGGGTCATCTTGTCTAAAACTTCAAAATTAGTATCTGAATGTAGCATGAAGCTACCCTAATCTCTACACAGCAAAAAGGAAAAGATATAACTCATAGAATGTGATGAAAACTATTTGAAGTATATTAAATATAAAAAATATTTGGCAGAATATACACAAAACGAAATAGTGTTTACCTGGAGAGGGTGTGATGGGAGAGTCTGGGCAGAATTTAGTTTCTTCCACTAGGTTATAAGTTTTATACAGCAAGGTCATGTCAGTTTTGTTTTCTATTGCGTGTCTAACTGCTAATATGAGGTTCAACCCATGGTACATGTTCAAGAAATACTGATTAAATGATATTCTATTCATTTTTCTTCTGTATAGGTTTTTACAAAGAAAAAATATTCCTTTTCTAGTCAGAAAAATAAACAATAAAGTTTTTTAAACACTTTGCAATATAGCATATTATTGAACCTCTGTAAACATTTGTTGAGTGACTGAACCCAAGCAAAGAGCATGAAGTTAGTTGGGCAGACTGTGAAACATGAGCCACTGTTCTTCAGCAGCATGAAAACCGCACCTTTTTCATCACGATAAAACTGAACACCTAACACAGGCATGCCCAGGTCACCTGTGTCATGGCTCTTCCCAGTGTTTCCCGTCATTAGGCTGATGTTAAAGAGGCCAGAACTTTCCAGTGGGAGCTTATCTGATATATCTCTACTCCACTTCAAATGTATCTCTAACTCCAGGTATTCACTTTCCTTCTTCTACAGACTTAGAGAAAGAAGTGTCATTTTCTATCTCAAAAGCTCACAACTCCACCTATGCCTGGGATCCAGTCCCCATGGTCCTGCTCCAGGGCCTGATTCCACCAAGCTGCCCTCTTGTTTCTGGCATACAACTTCTTACCATGGCTGTCCCCATCCATTCCACAACTGTGCAGGACTCATGTCTTCTAAGAATAAAAAATCAAACCTGCAGCACCCAAGGAGCTGATCAAGCCACTGCCCCTTTAATAACTTCTCATCGCCTTCCCAAGATAAATTATTCACTGAAAATCTGGGTGGCATTTGAAATCTGTGGGGAAGCTGGTGAGGTGGAATGGATAGCGATTTTGAAGTAGCCTACACACCAGCAAGATACCATCTAATAGGTTTGGCTGGACTTCTGCTCCTTGGCTACTGCTGCTGATTCCCACTCCCAGCTCTGACTGTTGCATTCGCCTCATGAAGCTCTTTGTTGTCTCCAATGGGGACACAGTATTTAGCCTCGTCATTCCCCTGTTGTCTGTGACCAGCCATAACCTTCTCATGGCTGTTTTCACGACTACATGACAGAGTTTTTTCAAGTTTCACATTACTATAAAATCAGACAAGGTTTTTGTTTCCTGATCACTCACTTTCTCCTTAAATCTTACGCTTCAGCTTCTGCTTCCACCATTTAATAAAACATCTCTCAGGAAGAGATGATTAAGAAACTCTTACTTGTGAAACAATGGTTTTCTTCAATTTCATTCTACTTCTCTTCTCTGGATTATACGTTACTATAGACTAGAGATCACCATCAGGCATCCTGTGGACCAAATCAAGATAGCAATGTATTTTCTGTAAGGACATTGTTTTTAAAAAATATATTTCTCTTGAACTCAGTTACTTTATATGAGTCACATGCATTTCACTTTGCCTTTGTCCCATGGCTTCTTATTACTTTAGACTTGGCTTGCTGCAATATTTGCTTGACCACTCTAAAGATTCAACTTTGCATCTCTTAGTTAGATGATTCTCTCCTTTGAGCTACTACTCTACTCTCTTTGTTGTTTTTAACTACCTTTAGGATCACTCTTTCTTTTTCTTCTCTCTCAAGTTCTTCCAACTCTGCTTCCTCATCCCATCTTTGAGATATAGATACTTTATAAAGATTTGCTCATAGTCTTTGTTTTTTCTCTAACCACACTCACTTCCTTGGTAATTTTGCTCAATCTTATACTCTTAATTGTCACCTTTACCTAGTGACTTCCAAGAATCCACCTGTCTCCTCCTGACTGCCTGTGGGTTCTAGTGTGCATTGTACATCTTCAGCAACAGTTCTGAAAACCATTTAAATTTAGTATATATAAGCCAATACTTTTCTTGTAGCCCTAAAACCTACTCTTTTTCCAACATATCCTTCTGGTTATTACTAACCTCCTAATTGCCTACATTAAAAATGTCAATTATTACTATTATCTCTCTCTGATGTTTCTTTATTGTCAAGTTCTATTTATTTCCACCTATCCTATTTCTTTATCCTGATTTCCACTTCCCTTATATAATGCTCATGAAAAATCAGCTTTTCTTTAATTTGATGGTGCTTCCAATAGAGTGAAATTTTTTTAATTACACAAAATAATGCACATCCAATATCCAGTATTTTCCTAGACATACTACTGTTACTCTTTTTTAATATATGGTCTTTTAAAGATGGTATCTTATGTTTACAAGGCTCACTTTTCTTCCCCTTGATGAGTATCATGAGGTCTCATTTTCCACACCTAAGTGTCTCACAGACCTACCTCTCCTTCTTATAGAGACATTCCCAAAGAACATTTTACATTACATGCGTGTATAAAGGGAAGCCTGTAATTTTGACCTGGTAAGGAACGGGTGAGTTGCTGATCACCCTTCCTTTTTGTAATTCAGTTTAAGAAACAAGCTTCATTTTAAATTCCAATTCTATAGTCATATTTTCTACAATATTCATTATTTCATTCTTTCAACAAGTTAATATATTAACTTTTATTCCTAAACCAATTATTTTTTCCTTATTCATTTTATAACTCATTTCCAGATTAAACTTTCTGAAGCCTAGTTCCATTAAGTTTCCCCTACTATTCAAAAATGTAACAATGGTTTCCTCTTGTATATAAAATATAACGTTCAACTCCAGCGTAGGGCATTCAATTCTTTCCACAACCTGAACCCAAACTTCTTTTCCAACCTGATTGTCCCACGTACATGTGTCACACCCTTCAGCTAAACCAAAACTTTCACTTTCCACCCTGTGGTGGATAGGCTCTGTGGTGGCCCCCCATCATCCCCATCTCCTGACATTTATGGCCTTGAATAGTACTTTCCCCTGAGTATGACCATGACCTGTGACTTGCTTCTAACCAATAGGATACAGCAAACAAGACAGGGGGAATGTGATTACATATTTATGATTACGTAGAGAAGATGGTGTGATCATCTTGTTAAAGTTTATTTTTTCCTGGCTGGATTTAAAGAACTATACTGCCATGTTGTAGGCTGCATGTTGGGTGACCATTGTGACAAGGAACTTAGGGTGGCCCCTAGGAGCTGAGGATGGTCTCCAGTTGAACATCAACAAGACACTGAAATTCTCTGTCCATTAACTGCAAGGAACTAAATTTTGCCAACGAAAATGAATCTTTCTCCAGTTGACTTTTAGATGAGACTGTACTTCCAGGCAAATCCTTTTTGCAATCTTGTTCACCCCAAACAGAGGACTCAGCTAAGCCCTTCCCAGATTCCACATCCACAGAAATTTTAAGGCAATAAATGTGTGTTATATTAAACTGCAAATTAGTGATAATTTCTTATTCTGCAATAGAAAACTACTACTCACCTTTTGCTTTTGCAAAGGTGCTTCTGTCTGAAAAGTCTTTCTCTATATGATCATATATTTTAACTCTACCATATATTATAACTCAATGCCAATTACTCCAAGAAGTATCCTCATGTCTTGGGAATCAATCTATCCCATCTCTCAACTCCAACATCACCTTACTAGATCTGCTTCTATGAACATACTTCTTTTACATTTTTTATTATGGGTGCTTATCTTCTCTTTTAGACCATAACCTTCTAAAACACAGAATTTTATTTGATTCATCTTTAAAAACAAGGGATCCAACACGTTGCTTTGAATATGTTAATAGCTCAATAAATACTTTAACTAAATAAAATTTTACAAAATATTTGAGCCTAAATATTTCGGTGCTAGGAAGATTAAAATATATGCTAACTTTCTGTTTTATACAATGACAAGCTTAGTGAGCAATGTATCACACTAGTAAATACTGCAGAGAAATAGACTCATACTTCTAATTATTTATTTTTTCAAAACCTGCTAAAACTCCTTTGCATTGTGAAATATAAGAAGTTTTTTCTAAAGGAATGATATAAATACACAGTATTAGAAAAAATTAGAAATTAATTTTTATGTAAAAAATAATAGTTTTCTAAAGGTTTTACAAGGGCCTTACTATTAAAATAAAAGGAAAGCAGTTTAACTTTATTTCTCCATTGTCTACAATATTTGTCTTCTATTGATAATTAACATTCTATCTGCTACACTCATAACTGTTGTCTGCATTGGGAGAATGATTTTGATTAACTTACATAAGGGCATAAAATAAAAATTTCACCTTTTTTAGTTCTTCAAAAAAGTCTATAAAAATAGTAAGTGAAATGAAAGCAATCTTCTATTAACAGGAAGATAGTCTAGGGCTGGGTTTATGCTTTGTGGAGCATCCATGTTGTATGTGAAAGGTAGCTGTACTTTTATAAGAATTGCTGAATAGTAAAGAGAATTGGAATAATGTTTAATATTACATATGGTAATACCATTAAAATATAAGAAGATTTATACATGTTTTCTCCTAGGAACGTGTCTTCATGTACTAGTTTTCTGTCTATATTGAGAAGTCATGATTATTATATCCTTATTCTATACTAATTAGCTCATTTCCTAATAGCAGTAAGTGCCAGTGTATCAAAGATATAAGATTGTTCTGAAAACTGCTTAGATGTAATGGAGACTCAGGACACTTTTCTAAATTTTCATTTATTCAAATATTATTTATCTATAGAACTATGGTTTTTAAAAATAACGTTTTTAGATCTGTACTATATAACCCTGGTAGAACCAGTATCACACCAAATGTGTTTGATAAACACCTCTAAATTGCTAAGAGTAAGATGAAAATGATCTTTTGTGATAAGAGATTTAAAAATGGTAGTCTATTTCAAAAATATCAAAAATAAAAAGAAGGAATAAAAGCTTCACAATAAATTAATGCTTTACTCTCTAATATGCTTCCTTTAAGTATAAACCATTCCATTTAGCATTCAGAAACTGCTATTGAATCAGTCTACATCCAAAACATATTCACTCACTACAATTTGTGTTGTCATTTTGGAATATTACTTTAAAGCATGAGTCATAAAGCCTGTGAAGTGCTATTGTCAAAAAAGTCATAACATACGTTATTTAAAGGAACACATTAAATTCTGCATTATTGTAAATATACTTTCCATAATGCTGTTTGCTAAAATACTTTAAAAAATCTACAAATTTACTTTCAATAGCTTTTCATTGATTGGGAGATTTTTAAAGCATATACTCTGATTTTGTGCTTCTCTGCAAGGTGATAATTTCAACATTATCATTATAATGAGTACATTCTTTAAAATTTAAATGTCTTAAATTCAATATGCCTATAATTTTCTGTGAATCTGCACATATAAGTATCCACATGTAATTCTTATGAATATAGATTTCATCTCCTTTCCCCACCTATATCCACTTTCCTGCAGAACAGCTAGAGTAATCCATTTAAAATGAAACCCAGATTATGCCATTCTGCTACTTAAAACACTCCAATATCTCTCCATAACACTTAGGATAAACCAAATTACTTGGCTGCTCAACACCCTACTTGATTGGTCCCTGCCCCAGCCTCTCTAATGTCAATGCCTATCATTCTTCCTTAGTTCCTATCATATCACACCCTGAACTTCCTTAGTTCAGGGTGTGATAGCTATACTGGTAACATTCTGGCCCTTGAATGTCCTTGAATATCTGAAGATTTACCTCCGCATTATGGTCACAGCTGCTCCCCCTTTATCTTCCTATGCTTATTTCCTTCTTGACACGCAAATCTTAGCTTAAATGTCACCATCTCAGAGAAGTCTTTGTAGGTCACCAACCCAAAAGTAGCTGCCATCTTCCAAGCATTGCCCATAATGTCACCCCTGCTTAATTTCCATCTGAGCTGTCATCCTTTGTGTATGTAGGTGTATATATATTTATTTTGGTTTGATGTCAGCCACACCCAACCAAAAGTAAGCGGCATAAACCTAGTGCCTGGCCCTTAGTAGATGTTTTGAAGGGATGAGTGGACAGTAAGATACAGAGGGCTTGCTGTAGCTTACCTCCTAACTCTTAAATTTTGGCTTTTTCTCTCATTTGCTATGTGACTTTAGGCAATTACTCAAACTCTCTAAGCCTATTTCCTCATCGGTAGAAATAAAATTGTCATACCTATTTCATGAGGATTTTTGAATAATAATGAGATACTGTGTATTCAATATTTAACTTGTTGATTGATACACAGAAGTCAAAAATTGTTAGCTATTTAAATATTGTATATATGTGTGTGTATACATATGTACACATATATGTATATATATATGGAGAGAAAGAGTCTCATCTTCAATACAATACATTATATTTCTGAGGCTGTTTTATGTCATTTATGAATAATTTAAAACATAAAATAACATGAGAAAAAATAGTTTTGAATGATAAAAGAAACATTAAAGGTTACATTTGAATTTAAATGTAATTTTCTCAACATAATTGTTAGTAATTTTTCTCCATAAAATGTGTCCGTATTTTATTGCAAATGTAAAACAATACATAAGAGTATAAAGCTTCAAAAGTACTTACTTCATAATCACCTTAATTTTACTATTATAGATTTCATCTTACATTGTCTGTTTTTTATGAAAGCATGTGATTCAAATGCTCCATTACTTCTATTACTCTATAGACTACTGAAAATCAACATATTTTTAAAAAGTAAATGACTAGTGGGCTGATGATAAATGTTATTTAATGAAAGACAAATATTACTTTTTAAATGTTTTAAAATATAACTAATATGTGAGAATTGATATTTTTATAAATATGGAGTTTTTATCCTCCAGAAAATTTAATTATCTCACCTTTTTAAATTTATGCTGCTATAAGGGCCTTCTGTTTTGCAACATTATTGGAAATATAGTCTCTAAATCTTCGTTTTAAAACTTGGCTTTTAAATTGAAAAATCTAAAAATATGGGCTTTTAGAAAAACTTCTGGAGTTAAGGGAAGAAAATTTATAAGAATGAATGAAGTTACAATATTCTAAGACAGAAAATGACAGGTTGCTGTCACTGATGTACAAGCTAGACCAAACTGTTTGGGTCAATGTGCGAATGTTGACTTAGGATAAGAGATATAGCAGGAAAGCAAAAGTTTTGTACACTAGAAAGCCACATGGCAGTCTGAACTTTTCAGAGGAGATGGGTGGGGCTTATGGATTCTTTAAAAAAGCAAAGTCATCACACTTTTAATATAGCATATAGGGCTTTCTTTAGTAAAAAACGTATCTTTCTCCTAAATCAACATTTAGACTTATAGTCAACTATAAAAAGAAAGGCTGACTACCAATTAACTGACTCTTTTATACCACCCAGGCAAGCTTCTCAGTTACATTTGTTATTTTAGAAAAGTACATGTTAGACTTAAGAGGGAACCCACATGAGTTTTGGCATTCTTCTTTTCTCCTCAAATAAATCATGAAAAGCTGTATTGAAAAGAAGATCAAATGATGAACAAACTGAATTTGTTATAATTGTTGTTAACAATATCTAATAATTTTGTTTCTTCTCACAAAGTTTAAAAAACAGTGTTAATTCAGTTCATACCATTTGAATTACAGTGAGATGCTTCAAAAGTGTCAAGTTAAACGAGTATACAAAACTGAGTTCTAAAATATAGATTTATTCAGATTAAAACTTTCATTCCAATGCTATGTTAAAATATTAATTTATAGAATAAATACACAGAGATTACTCACCATATGCCAGGTAGTCTTCTAGGTGCTGAGACCCAAAACTGAACAAAAGAAAACCCAGCCATGGACAGGTTCTATACGTGTTATGTAAAACCTTCCATGAACATCTCTGTGCTTGGAATTGGAACTTTAAGGAGCTTGCCACCAGAATTTTGTTCAGAACTTACCAGTAAGGATCTATATAATTCAAATGAACTCCATTTAAGTTTTTTATGTCTTTATTTCCATGTGTGCTATAGGGTGGAAAGGAAGTATCCTGTGGTGGCTAAGCATGCATGCTCCGAAGCCAGGTGGCCTGCCACACTGCTTCCTCTCCGTGCAACACTGGGCCCTCTCTGACCTTTGGTTTCCTCATCTACAAATGGAAGGTTATAATGATATCTACCTTCTAGATTGTTATAAGGAGTAAATTAAATAACACTTGTGTGGTACTTAGGCTAGAACTTACATTATAAGCACTCAACAAATGTTCATTATTATTATTGCTTAAGCTGAGGGAATAGCTAGACAGCACCAGATTCTTACGTGTACTGCAGAAGAGAAGGACCGGGGGAAAAAAATCCATACTGTTTGCATTCTCTTCTTAGAAAACAAGAAAGTGAAACATGAATGGAAGGATTTGTGCTTGTCGTTCTAACATCTGGCATTATTTTAATCAAAGAGGAAGACTACATGTCTCATTAAGTTTCTACTAGTATTTTTCACCAAATTAAAATAAAAACACTGTCAGACTTCAATTTTCAGAAGAAGCTCAAACTATATATGTATAATTTCCACTTCTAAGCATTTTATGATCCAATTCTTATGGTAATATTTGGGAAGAATCTTCCCTTTGGGGATCTCTTTTTCATTCTGCATCACCTTTATTACTATTCTTTAAAGAAAATGTATAGTTTGTTAGCAATAAAATTATGGAAAATGGCTTTTGGTCCACTTTGGAAATAAACTTGAATAGCAAGCATAAGAAATATTTTGGAGAGTTTTTCTTTTAAGTGGCAAGCTATTGTTCTATTATGGATATAGCCAAGGTTAAAGAAGTTCCATATGGCTTGAGCAGTAGTAACACCACCAATAATTAAAGGCTGCCCCAATGTCTCTACTTAGCTATGACACCATAACCATAATTATTTTAGGACTGAAATGAACTATAGTTTTTCTGTAGTCTAACCTATCATTTAACAGTTGAAGAAACTGAGGCTTAGTTATATAAATTTGCTGACCCAAGACCACTAGGCAAGTTGGCAATGGAAAAGGGAATGCAATTCATATCTCCTGCCACTCATAACAACACCCTTGCCCTTGAACATTGTTGGCATCTTGCAATAATGGAAAAGGTATACATCTTGAGCATTTTGTTCAACTACTTTTCCTTTATTTTCTCTAGAAAATATAACTATGAAGAATTATAATGTAAGTGAAGATAATGGGAATCTGGATTAATTTTTACTTTCAGTTCGCGTATATTCTGAGCCATATAAGAATTCATCTTTTTCCTCCCCCTTGAAAATCTGTTATATTTTTCTCTTCCACTTAAAAGTTTTAACAAATAATAAATGAGTAGCTCAGAAACATACATAATGACATGCATTGTTTTCATGTTGTTTTTTTATATCACTTCAAAATTTTTAAGTAAAATTTATAATTAAGTTTATAATTTATAATTTGTAAATTTAAGTAAAATTTATAATTTATGGTTAATATAGCAAGTAATATTTTCTTCCCATTATTCCCCTTAGGCACATGGAAATTGGGGATAGACTTTAAGTATGATTTTAAAAGTTAACATGAAGGTAAATAAGTTTATTTGACATAAACACACTGTCTCATAGATTAGCTATAATAGAAGCTGTTTAATCTATCTCTGTATATATATGTTTATCCCTTAGTCAATTGTGTGTTCCAAATAAATCATTTTGGTTTTCTTCCCCATTTTTAATCTTCAGAGTTTTCTTCCCTAAGAACAAAAGTCAATAAGCATATTACATGTTATACATTAAACAATTAACTGAATGGATTAAGATAGTTTTATTTTAGCCTAACTCTTAAGCAGGAAAAGAGATTCAATGTTTCCTCTTCAGTTTGAGTTGGTTAGCTTTATGTGTAGGCAAAAAGGCAATTGCAATTATATTATCTGATTATTTGTAAGAATTAAGATAAATTAGTGCTCTAAACGGAGTCAGTCAACCCTCTTCCATTTCCCTTTCTAGTAAATAGAATGAAAACAAGACTATTTTCAGAAAAACATTCAGAAAGCTTCAGGCTGGCTCTTTGAGTAGGTAGGTGGTTTACTGGGCATCTGGGTGGAGCATAGAAGCACTGAAGTAGAGGAGGGAGAAGTGACAAAAAAGTATACATTTGCGAGATCTATTATTTGTCTGGCCTTTAACATAAATGAATGGTCTTTCTTCTTAGGTTTTCATGACACATTCTCTTTGGGCATGCTTCAACTAGACATGTGTAAATAAGATTTGTTTTAACATATTTTCACTCCATGTTTGTATGTAGACACTGAGTACACTAGTTAAAATAACTGACTTTGCTGCCTTAAACATTTCATCAAGTAAGTTGGAGCTTCCACTCCATCAAGACAGGGAGTTTGCCCATGCTTGAGACCTGCTCTGTAATATTTCTTTATAATTTCAGCTATGACTTTGTTCATGCTGGTACAGAATTTAATGCTCACTATTTCATTACTGTTGAAACTTTGCAATTTATAGTAGCTTTTACCATTATATCATGGCCATTCATGTTTCTTATATTTCTTTTAGCCTTAAATGCCACCTTTTTTGGTATTAACATTGAGTCTTCTACTTTCTTTGTTTGCATTTTTTCTTATCTTTTTGTTCACTCCTTGACTCTCTAATTCTCCTTACCAATTGTTTTAAGCATGACTGTGTAAACATTGAGTACATTGGTGTTATGTTTACTCAATGTGAGAGTCTACCTTTAATGGCAAAATTCATTCCATTCTCAGAGTAGAGATCAGTATATCTCATGTTTACTACTGGCTTAAATTTCTTATTATTTTTTTCTCTTATTGTTTTATTTGAACAAATTACTATTTATGTTATCTTTTGTTTTTGTTTCAGTTATAGTTTTCCATTCTGTTAATGCTTTCCCTTTTTCTTGCTCTTCTTATTAGATATCTATGACTCTACTATTATTTTAAGAAGATAAACTATGCTCTCAGTTCAGATAGACTGTCTTACTCAGCCAACACTCAGTTTTCTTTGATATCTTTCTCATTCCTCAAAACAATAACAAAGGAAGATGAAAACCTAGAAAAAATTACATTAGGTCTCTCCACTATTTGCAAGATGCCATTTCAATTTTAAGATTTTTTTTTTTTAAGACAGAGTCTTGTTCTATCACCCAGGCTGGAATGCAGTGGCACGATCACAGCTCACTGCATCCTTGAACTGCTAGGCTCAGGTAATTCTTCCACCTTGGCCTCCCACAGTATTGGCATTACAGACATGAGTCACTACATCTGGCTGCCTCAAGATTTTTTTTTTTTTAATTTTTTGAAACAGAGTCTCACTCTGTCACCAGGCTGGAGTGCAGTGGTGATGATCTTGGTTCACTGCAACCTCCACCTCCCAGGTTCAGGTGATTCTCCTGCCTCAGCCTCCCGAGTAGCGGGGACTATAGGCATGCACCACCACACCTGGCTAATTTTTGTATTTTTAGTAGAGATGGGGTTTCACCGTGTTGGCCGAGATGGTCTCGATCTCTTGACCTTGTGATCCACCTGCCTCAGCCTCCCAAAGTGTTGGGATTATAGGCATGAGCCACTGCACCCGGCCGGCCTCAAGATTTTTTAATTTAGCATTAAATAACCTACTAGATTTTATTTATTAAGATAGAAAAAATAGATTGAAAAAAGATAATGAGTAAATAAATAGGTGAACGAATGAATGGATAGGTGGATAGGTAAATAGATCACCACATTCCTTCTTCCTCTTATTTCTTAAATTCCCTTTTGATCGGTGTCAGTCTTTTCAAGTAATTTTTTTCATGCAAAGTATTTGTGTGGTACATATTCTAAATTCTTGTGTTTTTTAAAGTAAATAATATCTCAGGTTGCTACAGAATTCTCGAGTTATAAATCCTTTCCCCCTTTTTAGTGTCAACTATTACTAATAAGAAATACCACGCCAAACATACTTTCTCCACAAACCTTGCAGACAACTTTTTATTTCTATTTGGAGGTGTCTATATTTAAAAAACTTTTGACTTTAGGAATTTCACAGGATAAAATGTTAGATTTGTTTCTTTATTCATCAATTTAGTTTAGAACTCTTAAAGTCCTTTTGCTGCACAGACTTTAGTTTTTTCTTCATGTCAGGGAAATTTTCTTAAATAATTTATTCAATTACTGTCTCTCCTATTTCTGTTTTTTTCTTCTGAAAATTCTATCATTTATGTTGTCTGTCATGAATCTAGTCTTCAGTCCTTTTATCTTTTCCCTCATGATAGCCATCTCTCTATAGTTTTGCTTTGTCATTAGAAATGTTACTTGTACTTGACCTCTTAAGTTACTTAATGTGATTTTTATATTGACCATTCTCTTTCAGTTCAACTATTATATTGCTTACCCTAAAATAATGATTTTTTGTTTTATTTTGCTTTGCTATTGTTTTAGCACAAGACAGACTTTTGAAACTCAAGTGTACTGAATGTTATATTTTGTATTTTTCTCTCTCCCCACAAGCAGTTTTGCTTCACTGCAAATATGCCCTGATTATTCTGCCTGATCATCCTTTCCGACTGGTGGGAAATTTTAGATAGGTTGTTATTTCTGACTTCTTGTCTCATGCAGCTCAGATCTAGAGGTTGGAGATTCCTAAGAGTTTAGAATCCCATTGCTAAGAAAAGCAGAATAGTTCTGACACCCACAGTTTAGAGGGTTGCCTGTTTCTTGCCAAAGCACCTGGAGGAATTCTCTTCACTCTCTAGCTCCCTTGAACTCTTTCAGCCTCTAGGGACAGGAGAACTCATTCATCACTGCCCCTCTCAATCTTCTAGGGGCCAGAGGCACCTTATATATTCATTCAGAAGAATGCCACCCTTCTTCTTATGGTTTCCCAAAATATAAGAGAGCAATTATGAAAAAAATGAAAGAATCATAGGATAGGTCCAGAAGATATAAAGCTTCTTCCTTCCTTCCACAAATCTGTGAAAACTAGAGTCTTCCTATAATCTACTTTTTTATTCTCCTTTTTCCCAGGCAATAATGCTTTACTCTAGTAGCTTGCCCTGCCACAGTTCTTTCTGCTGTGATTTTAACAGACATCGTATCCCAATTATACCAGTTTTCCATGGGTTCCAAAGTCTCCTGCATTAATAGAGTCAAATAGCTTGGAATAGGAGTTGATAAAAAAGAGAAGGTGGCCCAGCTGCTGCCAGAATCTCTGCTCGTGATATCTATTTTCTGTAACACTCCTATAGTGAGCTGATCAAATCCTACTAGTGAATGAGTTCTTGTGAGATCTGGTCATTTGAAAGTGTGCAGTACTTCCTCATTCCCCTGCTCTTGCTTACATGTGACAGGCCTTCTCTCCCTTTGCCTTCCGCCATGATTGGAAGCTTCCTGCGGCCTCTCCAGAAGCAGATGTCACTATGCTTCCTGTAGAGCCTGCAGAACTGTGAACCAGTTAAACTTCTTTTCTCATAAATTACCCAGTGTCAGGTATTTCTTTAAAGCAATGCAAGAAGGAACTAATCCACTGCTCCAGAAAAGATATCATATATGACACAGCATCTACAATTAAGGCATAAATTTACTTGAGTTACGGTAGCTCACTTTCATGCTCAAAGATCCATCTGACTTTTTTATGTTGGTGAATAAATGGTGATATCATCGGGACTACCTCCCATGGATCCTTAGGTCTTTAATAATGGCACTAACTGTGGCTATTTTTCCAGAATAAGGTATTATTTTGGATTTACTCTCTTGACTGTAGAGTACAAGGGTAATTTCAGAGGCTTCCATTTGGCATTTCTTTTTACAATATCCCCTACCTCACAGGCCAAGGAACCAGAGTGGGATTGTTTCCAATAATAAGGTGTGCTTACTTTAATTATATACTGAGGACCAAGAAAATGATCATCCATGGCCCTAGTAGACCCACGGTGAGCTGGACCTGTTCCAGAACCTGCATTTATTATTCAGCCCTCATTCACACCTAATCTAATATAGCAGCCATGGTGTTTCTTTCTGCTCCTGTTTATCTAGGTCAACTTGAGTCCTACATGAAACAGTCCTTGAACTATTTCAGTGTTCCCTTTCCCCAGTGAACAGTTACCTAAGCAAATGGCCACAGACCTTTTGGGGAAGGACTGGAGAATTGTTACCTAAATACTTTTCATGGTAATGTTGGGTCCTTCCCCTGAGGAGTTGGCATCTCCTCCCATCAGTGGGTTCCTGGACTGAAAACAGCTACAAGTTCTGCAGTAGGAAAGAAATTGTGACTCTTTATTCAGGCAACTGCCCTTAAATTCCTGTTCATCCCTCTGTGGTTTTCGTGGCTTGTACAGATTGAGCTAGACCGTGTAGCAGGAGAATATCACAGGTATGATGAACACATTTGGAAATATGTGATCTCATTTGTGTCTTCATCTCTTGAGTAGTTAACATTATCCAGCTCCTCTGGACCTCAGCTGCAAAAATGCATCTTGCCCATCTGGAAAAAACTTCAGAGTGCCTACACTATTCTAGCCACTGCAGCCTCTTCTTACCTACTGAGGAGAGCTGATCTGGCATTGTCCTTCGGAGTTTCTCTACTCTTAGATTTCTTACTAACATGATGTGTTCTAGTAGAAACAAACAAACACATGGTGTGTTGTTTGAGTGTGACCAGTCTCAGATTCCACTGTGTATGACACAGTTTCACTGGCTCTCAGTCGCTTCATCTCCTCAACAACTGACTCACTGATAGTGTTCTGCCTGTAACTACATCAGGAGTAAGAATAAACAGAAGTGTGTGTGTGTGTGTGTGTGTGTGTGTGTGTGTGTGTGTATGTGTGTGTGTATGTCTGTGAAGAAGGGGAGGATCGTGGTGGGAAAAGATCTGTATCTCAAATATATTTTTTCCTTCTATAGAGCACCTTCTGACTCACCCATTTACTATAATCTAACACTGAGATAAAGTGTAACTTTCTCAGCTTCCTTCAAGGTTAATTTTCAGAGATCTGAACATACACACTGACATGAGCTGTCAGGATATATCTTGATTTCTAAAAGGCATTTAGTCAGTTTTCCAAGATATTCCTGCAGATAAAATGAGTGAATGTTGAAAGAATAATAATAAAGTTATTATTCCAGTTATGAATAACCACACCCAAAGAATACCAAGCTTTGAATCGCTGTCAGCCTTGAGTTAGGTTTCTTGTGACATGCATTGGATACTGTCTTATTCAACATTTTAATCAATGGCTTGGATAAAAATAAAGGTACACTTATAAGCAAAGTCAGATGAAAAATGCTAAGATTTAAAAATAGAGTAAAGTTGTATTAGTCCATTTTCACACTGCGGATAAAGACATACCCAAGACTTGGAAGAAAAAGAGGTTTAATTGGACTTACAGTTTCACATGGCTGAGGAGGCCTCAGAATCATGGCAGGAGGTGAAATGCACCTCTTACATGGTGCAGCAAGAGAAAATGAGGAAGATGCAAGAGTGGAAACCCCTGATAAAACCATCAGGTCTCATGAGACTTATTTACTACCACAAGAACAGCATGGGGAAAACTGCCCCCATGATTCAAATTATCTCCCACTGGGTCCCTCCCACAACACATGGGAACTATGGGAGTACAATTTAAGATGAAATTTGGGTGGGGACACAGAGCTAAACCATATCATTCCACCCTTGGCCCCTTCAAATCTCATGTCCTCACATTTCAAAACCAATCATGCCTTCCCAACAGTCCCCCAAAGTCTTCATTCATTTCAGCATTAACCCAGAAGTCCACAGTCCAAAGTCTCATCTGAGACAAGGCAAGTCCCTTCCACCTATGAGCCTGTAAAATCAAAAGCAAGCTAATTTCTTCCTAGATACAATGGGGGTATAGGTATTTGCTAAATACGGCCATTCCAAATGGAAGAAACTGGCCAAAACAAAGGGGTTACAGGGTCCATGCAAGTCCAAAAATCCAGTGGGGCAGTCAAATTTTAAAGCTCCAAAATGATATCCTTTGACTTCAGATCTCACACCCACGTCACACTGATGCAAGAGGTGGGTTACTATGGTCTTGGGCAGTTCTGCCCCTGTGGCTTTGTGGGTTACAGCCCCCCTCCCAGCTTCTTTCATGGGCTGGTGTTGAGTGTCTGTGGCTTTTCCAGGTGCACATTGTAAACTGCCAGTGGATCTACCATTCTGGGGTCTGGAGGATGGTGGTCCTCTTCTCACAGCTTCATTAGGTGGTGCCCCAGTAGGGACTCTGTTTGGGGGCTTCAACCCCACATTTCCCTTCTGCACTGTCCTAGCAGAGGTTCTCCATAAGTGCCCTGCCCCTGCAGCAAACTTCTACCTGGGCATCCAGGCATTTCCATACATCTTCTGAAATCTAGGCAGAAGTTCCCAAACCCCAATTCTTGACCTCTGTGTACCTGCAGGCTCAACACCATATGGAAGCTGCTAAGGCTTGGGGCTTGCACCCTCAAGCCATGGCCCAAACTCTGTGTTTAGCCCCTTTCAGTCATGGAAGGAGTGGCTGGTATTCAGGGCACCAAGTCCCTAAACTGCACACAGCATGGGGACCCTAGGCCCTTCCCATGAAACCACTTTCCTCCTCGGCCTCCAGGTCTGTGATGGGAGAGGCTGCCACAATGGTCTCTGACATACTCTGGAGACATTTTCCCCATTGCCTTGGGGATTAACATTTGACTCCTTGTTACTTATGCAAATTCCTGCAGCCAGCTTGAATTTCTCCTCAGAAAATGGGATTTTCTTTTCTATCGCATTGTCAGGCTGTAAATTTTCTGAACTTTTATGCTCTGCTTCCCTTTTAAAACTGAACGCCTTTAGCAGCACCCAAGTCACCTCTGGAATGCTTTGCTGCTTAGAAATTTCTTCTGCCAGATACCCTAAATCATCTCTCTTAAGTTCAAATTTCCACAAATCCCTAGGGCAGGGGCAAAATGCTGCCAGTCTTTTTGCTAAAACATAACAAAAGTCACCTTTGCTCCAGTTCCCAACAAGTTCCTCATCTCCATCTGAGACCACCTCAGCCTGGACCTGATTGTCCATATTGCTATCAGGCTTTTGGTCAAAGCCATTCAACAAGTCTCTAGGAAGTTCCAAACTTTCCCACATTTTTCTGTCTTCTTCTGAGCCCTCCAAACTGTTCCAACCTCTGCCTGTTACCCAGTTCCAAAGTTGCTTCCACATTTTGGGGTATCTTTTCAGCAACACCCCATGACTGGTACCAATTTACTGTATTAGTCTGTTTTCATGCTGCTGATAAATACACAGCCGAGACTGGTAAGGAAAAGAGGTTTAAATGGATTTACAGTCCCACATGACTGGGGAGGCCTCCGAATCATGGTGGGAGGTGAAAGGCATTTCTAACATGGTGGTAGCAAGAGGAAATGAGGATGATGCAAGAGAGGAAACCCCTGATAAAACCATCAGATCTCATAAGACTTATTCACTACAAAGAGAACAGTATGGGGGAAATCGCCTGCATGATTCAAATTATCTCTCACTGGGTCCCTCCCATAACATGTGGGAATTATGGGAGTACAATTCAAGATGAGATCTGGGTGGGGACATAGAGCCAAACCATATCATTAGTCATAGTACAAAATTAATAAGATGAAACTTAGAGAAGAACACAATCTTAGAATTATACTGCAGCTAAGATCATGCAGTTTCAAACTGCTGATGGTATAGATGAGGAAACTAATTCCCAGAGGTGAAATGATTGACTTAGGGCCACTCAGCTTGCTTGTAACAGTGCTACGATTGAATTCTGTCTCGTTTTTCCAGTGTTATGTGACTATGCCTTGGTTATTCTCACTCAATACTATCCTTAGATAGCCTCCATATTATGCCTTCAAATTGATTTTTACTTTGCTGAATTCTGAATAGATAATAAAAACTATGCTTATCAATGTGGAGTCCTATATCTAGTCCAAAACAAACAAACATAAATTGTTTGTATTAGTGCAGGATGGACAAGGCAGACATGTGAAAGAGACATTGGTTTTTTGGCAATAATATGTCTCTAAAATGTGATTTGACTTCATAAAATGCTAATTCAGTCTTAAACTGCATCAGTGAACAGGAGGCATTCAGATTGAGACAGGCTTTTGTTGCATTTTGTTCTGCAATGATCAGAGCACTTCTTTAATGGCCTATCCAGTGCTGGGCAGTACCTTAACAAACTAAAGAACATTAATCATAGGACCATCTGAGTGCAAATCTGGAAATCATGACAGAAATAGAATATGTGTTAAAACTGACATTGAGATTTTTTCACCTAGAGGGAGTAAGCATTTTATTTATGTGTGTGTTTGTTTATTTGTTTGATACAACACATTAGTAAACAGCCATGAAGAAAAAGAGTGATTTATTTGTAATCATGTTCAGTTCTGTCTGAAGTGGTCTGAATTTTCTGTAATAAACAGAGTCTGGTAAAGCTGAATTTTCTTTCTGATTAAAAACAGCATTAATCCTCTTTGCTTTTGTTAATCTAAAATGATCCAGTGCCTTTTTTTTCAAAAACCACAAAGAGTTGCATTTCTTTGTTTAGTACCTAAATATGTTACCCATTGAGCCAAAAGATATGACCCCCAGAAGCACTTTTATTCTTTCTACTGTTTGGCTGTATAAGCAATCTGTGGTGAATGTTTGAATGTTTCTCAGTTAACCCTGCCTGGGTGTCTATAGATTTAAGAGTTACCCCATTATAGTCACAGGCCTGTGTTAAATCTGTTAAATAATTTTATTTCAAAGCATAATTTATTTTATTAATAAGTAATATATTATTTATACATGATGTTAGTAAGTAGCTCAAAAAAGACACTAAAAATAAAGTGGGAATTTTATCTTATTTTCTTTAAGTGTCTTTTGTTCACAAGGAGAATCATTTTAGGTCTTTTATAAAAATATTAGTTGGAAATATTTTATTAGTTAAAACTTTCAAAGACTAATGAGTTGACATAAGAAAAGTTTTTATCCACCTTTCCTAAGTGAAGTATTGAAATTGAAATTGAAAGTATTATTATGAACCACGCAGGAAGCCAATATTTTTAATGTTATCATGTTGAAATAAGACTAATAACTCACACTGATTTTCATCAGTGAAATAAGAGGATAGTTGAGTTCATTTGAAAAGCAAAGTATAAATATTGATGAATGCCTTTTGACTCTGTCATCTAAACTTCAACTTTAATGATAATATTATATGCACTGTCCACTACTTTATATTTGTAACATGGACAATATATCTAATGGAGCATTTAGGTATAAAAATATAATTTTTAAATTTTTATATAATTCAACCAAATCTCTCTTTAAAGACCCTATGTGATTCATATCAGAAGATGTAATAGTCATCAATTTTGAGTAAGTTTAGGAAATAAAGGTTTAAACTCAGTCATTTCAGATTTTCCTTAAACCTCTTCTCCCTTGAATGCGTCTAATTTAGGGATAGTGAGTCCTAAAGCTGTTGAGAGATGGGTGAGAGAACACTGAGTCCTCGGTCACCAAATGTCTGTTGGTGTCCACAGGGTGTATCACTCTCTGCTGGCCCTTTCTGCCTCCACGGAGTTGTCCAAGTTGCCATCAGTCCACACATTCTCTGTTTTCTCAGCCTAATTTCTCTCTCCCTACTTTCTCACACCTTTAAAAGGCAGAAGTCATTTTGAGATGCTCTGCAAAATGCGCACTCTGCAAAATGAGAGACCAGGGAGCTGGATCAGGTTTCGTCTGGATTCAGTATGCTGATATTTCATGTCAACTATTACCATGGTTCAGGATTATCTAAAACTTTTCTCACATATCTCTTCCCTTTCAGAAAATGGCAAGGTCTTTTCTGCTTCGAATTCCTTAGCTCTCTCCTGGTATTCTACCATTCATCTCCTGGAGCTGATGCCTCAGCTCTTTCAAGATACCCTCACCTGAGTCTGACTTTCTTGCTTTCTTTTCCCATTCTCTTTCTCTCCGAGTTTTCAGGGGTGGTTTTTCCTTTATCCTTTTTAAAATTTTAATCTCATCTCCATTTAGAGCAGAGGAAAATGCTTTGCACTTTTCCAGCTCTTCTCTCTTAAACCTTGGACAGTCATATTTTCATAAAGCCAATAGCTTTCTGACATCATGATTTTCTGGCTCTGTCGTAATACCTCTCCTTTGAGGCAATGGGAGCCTCAAGCCCTGTAGTAGCAAAGGAGTGAGGAAGGGGAGCACCAATGGGTTGAAAGACAATGTGTGTGTGTTGCAGGGGTAGATAGGATGGGTGGGTAGCGAAACCTGCTTAGTATTTTGTAATATTGTTCTGTTACATGTGCTTCATCATGCTTATTGGTTTATTAGAGAAAATCAAATGCCTACGTGGAAAGAGAAACAGGTGTCTCTCACTGGAATGTAGCTTCCTGAGGTCAGGGACTTGCTTTGTTTTCTTCTATAACTTTAAAGCCATGCCTGGCACATAGCAGAAGCACTATAAATAAATCCAGGATTAATGGGTTGAAGGAATGCCCATTACATATCTAGATTGAAAGTGTTCTTAGGTTCAGCACTGTGCTTCAGAGTGGGCCTGAAAAGAAATTAAATGAATGAAAGCTCAATCTTAAAACAGGACTAAAGCTTTGATAATTTCAAAATGAGGAATAGGTCCATTTTTAGACTGCACCTTTGAAGTGTTAGATATCTCAAGTGGGTCATTTTATGGTTGAACTCTCTGACAAATGTCTAAAATGTGACTACTGTGTTGAAGAATAGAGATTAATGTACTGTAGGCCACATTCCCTGCTGGTTCACTGCAAATGGGTCTATGAGTGCCATGTATTGATCTTCTCAGCGCTGTAGGTGGCAAGAGCCCCTTGGCTACCACCTTTATCTGACAGAAGCCTCCTCCTTTTTCTCAATTTGTCATCTAAATGCATGGAGCAAGCAGGGTTGAGTCTAATGTAAAAAGTCTGACCTATATTCAAGCTAATTCCTTCTAGCCTCAGCTTTTCTCTAAATGATAAATTATCAAGTATATAAATTGACTGCCACATAGGTAACATTCACTAATATCGGTCGTTATTTTTACTTTATATGTGGAAAGGCTGATTCTGAGCAATGCTGCATGTTACTTGCATGTTAGGTATGAAGTATATGTCAACTTAAGCAGCAAAGACTTTCTCCTCATTTTAAAATATTAATTATTGCAACAAAAGCAGTAGCTTTGTTAAGCTACCTGCTAGAGCCTGAAAATGAATCTATGCTATCGGTGTATAGATGAATATTTCACTTTATGTTCTTTTAGTCCATTTCATCTAATACAATAGCTACATCGAATAAATTGGAATTAAAATAAGACCTAGGATAATATATTGTTTTACACTCTTTTAAATTGAAATTTATTTGTTCTTAACTGTTGTTATGCACTCTAATTTTGGTAGTATGTTGTGGCATATGCTTTAAGAAAATATTAATGACCTGGGATCTAAAATTAAATGGATGATTTGTATCAAAGGCAGTTCCAAACTATGAACTAATACATTTAGTGAGAGATTACTAAGGACTTAAAAAATTCCTTGCTTATTCCTTTTCTCCATTAGGTTTCAATAGTTTATATATGCATAAAATTCTCCCTCTCTCTCTCTCTCTCTCTCTCTCTCTCTCTCTCTCTCTCTCTGTCTCTTTAAGATAGAGATGGGATCTCACTCTGTTGCCCAGGTTGGAGTGTAGTGGTGTGATCACAGCTCACTGCAACCTTGAACTCCTGGACTCAAGCAATCATTCTGCTTCAGCCTCCTTAGTAACTGGGACTACAGGTGCATACCACCATATGCAATTAATTTTTTAAGCTTTTTGTAGAGACAGGAATCTGACTATGTTGCCCAGGCTGGTCTCGAACTTTGGGCTCAAGTGATTTTCCTACCTCTGCCTCCCAATCTACCTGAATTACAACTGTGATCCACCATTCCCGGCCCCATTTATCTCATAGTTTGGTAGAGTGAGAATCCTGGGTAACAATTTGTTTGAAAGCTGATAGCTGTATTTGAGAAATTGCAAAAGAAGGCTATAATTTGGATTTCTATTTTGAAAGATGGCATAAACAATACTAGGAGTTCATTCTGGGAGAATATTATCTAAAGATATAATTAAGAAAATAATTTTGCATGAAAAAAGGTCATTAAATAATAATATTTAAATAATTTGTAAAGTTAGAGATCTTTTCTTGGTGTTATCTTTACCTTTAAGCAAGAAATGTGTTATATAATAGGGTAGTATAACTGGATCTGAATTTTTTTTAAAAATTCACAATTTGGATAAATTTTTGTAGGACCCCAGTGGAATAAATTGTTTAGTAATCGGTAGATTTCTGCTTAATGATTATCCTTGCAGAAGTCTAATGATATTTACAATTTCTACATTTATAGTTGCTCTTGCTGGCTGAATAAAATGTCATTTGTTGAGACTCACTGTTATCTTCCCCCTAAATTATTTGGACTTTCTAAATTTTAAAATTAATGTTTATTCATTATTTAAAATCAAAATTCCATCAGAATTTTAACTCACTTATTTTTTGCACTATTCTTTTTCTTCTTGGCTATCTTTAGAAAACAGAGATTAAGTGACATTTAATTGTCCAAAAATGAAATAGTCAAGCCTGTTTGATACCTTTCTATAATTGATTAGGGCTAAATAAACAAAGAGGCAATATTTTCCCGCACTCTATTTGGTCAGCATAGTATAAAATTTTTTTTAGACATCAAAGGATTATTTTTATTAAATTAGAAGCCTGTCTAAACCATATAATTCCTTGGTTTTACCTCCAAATCATTTATATTGTACAAATCACTCAGGGCAGCAATACTGAGTGACAAATAGTATAAATTTAAAAAGAAATGACTTCCAATCCGTTCTAAAATATTTGCCTAGAGAATAGGTATAAGTAAGATAAGGGACTAATTTTAAATAATAATGCTGGTCCCTTCATTAGAGAAATAAATTAAATTGTCTTTAGATTTCCCACAGGCTGCCATTTACCATTATCCAGTTTTGATAATGAGTTTGAGCAGGTATTTTTCTCTTTGATTCAAACTGCTCTTCTAGTGAAAGAGCCCAAAGGGAAGTAATCTTCTTCAATTCAAATTTCCTATGCCAGGACCACTGACAACCCTGGCAACTGCAACCACTAAAATCATTAAGTCGGATAATGGCTATTTATGTAAAGTTCACACAATTGTTAAATTGATTCCAGATGTCTAAATAATCTGCATGCACATTAGCAGGAAGTATATCAAATATATACGTGTGTGTTCTATATACATTAACCTACCACCTGTCAGTTACACGACAGTAGATAGCCCAGAAGTAATAAAGCCTTACCACATGCAAATTGTAGCTCTGAAGTCTACCTTCACTTATATGAGCTCAAATCCATATAGCTAACTCATCTTTACTTTTATCAAAATTGCTTTGAATTAAGGATGGGAGAAGAACCTTGGATACGGACACATTAGTTACATTAAAATCAAGTCTGTTGTGAACCTAAGGTAAAAGCTGAGAGGAAGGTTTAAAAGCGGGTCTTTTCTTTCCATTATGCATTCCAAGAAAGGATTCTAGTTGTCGGGAATCTATCGTAATGCTCTTGCTGAAGGTTCCTCAAGTATAACTCGGGGTCTGTGTCCCTACTGCTCTTTGGAAGAGAACAGAATTCTTTTAAAGATGTGGTCTACAGCATGAAGTATTATGTATTAGAAATATTGATTCATGTTTGTGAGTTCCCCTCCACAACTCTAATGAGCAGATTATCCTAGATGTAAGATGATCTTTCAGTCCTGGTAGGGCTCCACAGTTGCCCTGAAATTACAGCTGTCTTAGGGAGAAATTTTCTTAATTGCTTTAATGTAAAATTATTTATATGTATTTATTTATTTGCTACTTAGAATATTTTAGTTTATTTTTGTCTTAGGGAAATTTTAAAATCACAATAATGTCTAATGTTCATAAATAGAGATTTTTAGATGTGATGCACTCAAGAATTTCCTAGGCGCTGTCTTTAAGGTTAACATACCTATCTGGGACTAGCATGGTTTAGGGTCTTGAAGGACTGCAATAGCACTAGTAAAAGGAGGAAAAGAAGATGTACTCTTTTGGACAGAGGAATTTTTTTTTCTATCTTCTGTTCAAAGAATAAAAGCAAATATGAAGGTATATAAAATATTTGGAAAACACACTCTAAATTTGGTGTATTCAATAAAGTATAAAAAGGATAAAATAATAAAAGCTGTTTTGCCAAAGGTAATATGAGTATCTTATAGCTCTTCTCTTAAAGAAGTGATTCTGAAATGTTTTAGCATTTACTTTATCAGAATAATAAACTCATCAGATGAATGCCCCTGCACCCACTTCATATATAACTGACCACTGCCTAAAGCTTTGCACTTCCTAGCAGAAATCTCTCCCCGATGTTCTATCTCCTATCCCAAACCATTTCACAGTTTAGACGGGCAATTGAGGCAACTACACACAGATGTGATATATACCTCAAAAGTTTTGTAAGAAATTTTTATGGAGTTTCAGATGAGGGGAAGGCTTTGTCCTGTTTGAAGAATCTGAGAGTTCCATGCTGGAAATTTCATTTCAATTTGAACCAAGGAATGGACTACACTGGATCTCAATAGGAACAAGCTGGTTGAGCATATTCCAGACAAAGGACTAATGTGATCAAAAGATCAGAGAAAATAAATCTCTGACATGACTGGTGACCAGGTCAATTCATCAAACAGGTGGGTCAAGAAATAATGCCCTTTGAAAAAAAAAAAAAAGTTAGAAAGTTGGTTGGGATTGCATTATAGATACCCCTGCATATCAGGTTACATTTTGAAAGATTTTTGCTCTTCATAAAGGAAACTGTGGCAAATATTCAAAGAAATTTGTGATCTTATTAGAGCTGCATTAAGAAGATTAATATGATGAAATTCATAGGATGGAACAAGAAGAGAAACTAGAGGTGGGCAGAGAGAGGCAAAAGCCCAAACTAGGGTGGGGACATTGAGAATGGAAAGGAAGTGACATATTGTGAAAGAAAAAACACAATTTGTGGTTACTTAAATGTACAGAAAAACAGCATAAGCAGATTCTTAATCAACAATTTGCCAATATTTGTTTTACGTATTAATAGAGCCGAAGGGTGTTTTCATAGTTTTAGGAGGTGCTTCAAGAGATCTGTGCCATATCCTCCTCTGGAATGTTCACAGTGTTAACATGAACTATGAGAACACCTGTGTAAAGATACCAACTTAACTTTATTTCAGCAAGAAATTATCCAATTTATTCCAGTAGATATTGGCATGTCTGTAGTTGTATGTGGAACACCTATTCACAGTCTAAAAACCTAGTATTCTTTAGTACACACTTTCTGGTGCTTAGAGCAGTAATAAACATTAGCTGTCAGTTCTGCCTTTTGTTGTGACACAGCCATACTTTCTTGTCATTTTTATTCCACACATGTCATTGCTTATCAGTTTGTGCTTATTGAGGGGAGGGGTAATTTTGAGCCATAACATAATTTATGTTGTTGAATCATCAAATATTTTGAACTAGAAAATGTTCTAATCTAGCATCACTCAGTTAAAACTCTATTTGAAAATATCTTGGAAACATATAATAGAATGAAAACCATAAGAACAAAGACCATAAATCCAGAAAATAAAAATGAATGAAAAGATCAAGATATAATATACAAATGACAGTTAAACTTTTATAATTCCTTAATTTATGAAAAATAATTCAAATACATTTAGTATTTTACAAATGAGCAGGTAAAATAATTATGATTTTTAAAGGCTATATTAAGATATTATTTCTTTATAAGAAATGTAGACATAATACTTATAATTTGTTTCTGCAGTTAATAATTAACATGGGTCTTTTTTTAGATGAAAAATCTTGAACATGTAAAGAAAAGTCTTGACATTATTTATTGTATTAAAGTACTAGAATTCTCTCATTCCTTATTAAAAAATTAAGCCTATGTTACCATGTTTGTCAATCTCATTTGATTTTCTATTCTTAGGTCTAAAGTTTCTAATAACAATTTAATGCATTTATCAGTAAAACATATGCTTAGAATCCAAATGTATTAAAATTTTTGCTAAAGTAAGCAAAATAGACAAATAATGAAATGTTTTTACTTTGATTTTTAGAAAAAAGGTAAAGAATTTTATTCTCTAAGAGAGCAAAACAAATTATCTTATGGTGACACTAAGACAGAAAAGAGTTTGTTTTCATTTCTGGTATTATTTGCCAATGTTTGACAGTTGAATTTTTTTTCCAGATGAGAATTGTGCATCAATGTTCAAGTCCCAAGAGATGTTATCAGTCTGAACAGCCCAGTGAACAAGTATTTATGACTCTCCTTCCAAATGAAATGTTCTATAGAAAGGTGGAAGTGGTAAGAAACCGTTGAAACAGTGGTTAAGAAGGTAGGTCTTTGTGGTACTGATGGGAAATAGTCGTTAGGGGAAAGCTGCTTCACCACACAGGAAACAGAAAAACTCTTGAATGCATCTTGTCCAGCTGTGGCAGAATAATTTACATAGATAACACTTTAAAACCAGAGAGTTTGTACTCAACTGGTGACCAAGAAACGGAGAGATGAAGGGCTGCAGGCAGAGAGTAGAAGGGAAATATTTTAAAGTTACAAGACTTACAAGCTGTGCATTTTGTAAATCACATAGCTACTTATCTTCTCAGAAAAGATGTTTAAAATAGAGACCTACACTTTATCATATTGAAAACCAGAGCAATCTCAATGAAGGTTTAAAAAAAATGTTTACCAAACCAAAAGAAACTCAAGGAAGCATTTTATAAGCTAACAGAGCTATTACTGAATGCCTTAAAATGGAAATATTTTTATTGTCTAATTATAGATATTGAAAAAGGTAGTAAGTATAAATATTCATAATAAATATTGAAATAGTAACAACAAAGTTTGCCACTTTTTCTCACCTAAGAGGAACTGATTTGGTTTTGTGATTTCACTTAATTACAATGAAAATTCTATAAGCTCAGAACTGCCATCCACATAATAGATGAGCAAACAGACTCACAAAGATTGAGGCTTTTGACCAAGCTCCTAGGGCTCAGGCTTTGAACTCAGATGTGATGGAGTCTGAAGCTTGTGCTTGTTAAACATTATTGTGCAACTCCCATCATAATAATTTGAACAGTAACAAAAATAAGTACATTCTGTGTTTGGTTCGTTCTCTCTTTTTTTAAGTTATTTTATTCTTCTTCCAGCATGTCATATATATTATTCTCCATATAAGGAAATATAAGAATATATTCATCCTTAAATAAAATGTTGGAAATGCTCTCTTGGAAAGGTTTCTTTGTGGCTTCTAGTTTTGTTCAAAACTTTGTTTTTAATGATCATTATTATTATTCTTTCACAATATTGTAACATACTACCAGAGTCATTTTATTGTAAACACTTTGAAAAACATACTTCAACAATAATATTGTGGCTATAACTCAAATTCTCACCCACACGGAAAAAATTGTGTGTTTTTGCTATAAAATATACGTGGAAAAAAGAAGTGTGAAGTAGAAAATGACAACAAAGTTGCAATAAATTCATTAAAAGCATAATTCATTGGTCTTTCATTCTACTCTATTCATCTAGTGAATTTATAAGATTTTAAGTGTGTTGGTAATTTCTTCAAGCAATCTAGATACTATTACTGGGGAAAAACATCTCAAAGGCAAACACTCTTAGTATATCAATCGCTAACTTGAGACCATGTCACATACAAATAGTTGATGTGCATATTCTTTACTTCTTTTTGCCTATTTCATGGGATCGCGTTTGCTAGGTACCCAGTCTAGCAAGAAAGTTAGCCCAGTTGACATTTCACCTTCTAATCAATACCTAAGCAAACATTTTGAACACTATCTTCTTTCTTCTCCTTCTTTCCCCTGGTCTAAGTACTTCAGGAAGGTGCTATCTGATTTGTACGTGTTTTAGCCATCATTATAGCTTTCATTTACATGAAGCCTAGTTCATTTCACATCTGAGGCCTCTTCCAGTTCACATAACTCTCCCAATTACTTCTTGAACATATGAAGAGTCAATCTCTCTTTCCTTTTTTAAAGTACTTAGAAAACTTCTTCATTTCCTAAATGTTTGGGTGTCATGTTCTAACTGAATTTTCATCAGGCTACAAGATAATTTAAAACGCTACTTTACTGATTTTCTATTTAGGTTAAAGACTACTTTCTAATAACATATTTCTGTGTGCTTTACAAGCATGCACAATTCATGCATGATGCTTGTTTGGTCTATCCCAGAGCTAAGGCAGGCCAAAGAATGATTTAGAAATATCCTCTGGGAGACAAACTTTTATGTAGCAGGATGGCTATATTGTAAACATTTAAGACTTGTCTGAAACTCTCTACAACGTCCATATTCACATTGTCACACTGTCTTTTAATACAGCTCTTTTGGATTTTTAAATATAGTAGATTCCTAGGATTAAAGCAATTAAAATGGGAGCAACCACTTGTAGAAATCTAGTCCAATCCTCTTATTTTATAGCTAAGGAAAGTAAGACTCAGCACCATAAATGTATTGAAGATTGGCTCAAGGACCAGGTTGTTTTCTGATTTCCAATATTGTGTACTTATTTTAGTATAATTACTAGCAATTGATTTTTACTCAGTAAGACATTGGGCCCAGGGTCTCAGACCAGATAAAAAAAATAAATGATCAAAATAGCTTGAACCATTTTGGCCTAAATATTTCTGGTTTAGAGAAAAAATATGGTATCAATGGATTTTATGAGGCCTGAGATGCAATATTTGAATATCCTCATGATCACTGATTCACTCACTTTTAGATTTTAAATGTCATTTTAATGGCTTTTAAAGATGATCATATTATTTTCGTCCAGTTGGATCATTAAGGCATTTTTTTCTAAAGTAAACCACATAAAATCACTAAAATGGAATAAATCTAAGTTACAAGGAGGACTAAGCAGACACAACCATGAATTAGTAAATCTAAATTCTATGATTAATGACTTTGAGGACCTTGTACTTGACTTCTGTAACAGCATTTAACAAATCCTTTCATCAGAATCATTTCTCATGCTGTACTTCAAGTGAAGTTCTTTGTCTGGTCTAGAGCAAGCTGGAGAAGACCTGGCAAAGAGCCTTTGGTCATATATTTCAAATTCGTTAAGCATCTTTAATCTTCCCCTTGTAGATAAAATCTCTTCAACCAAATCTCCTAACTTGGTTCAGATAGTTCATAGTTCATAGTTTCTGAATCCCCAGTGTTCTCTGCTTTCTAACCCTGCCTTGCAGTTTCTTCTATACCTTTCATTAAATCCATGATGAAATTTAAAACACACAAGCAGAATGATGTAGGCTATAAGCATTAAGGAAGTTAAGGAAGTTGATTTGCCATTTGTGTTTTCATACTGTTTCTTTGCATTCCTACATCTACATAGATAGACGTTTTATCTTTCATTATATTATTTACTTATCTCTATCTTGACACACTTTGAATAAATAACTAGCCTCCACCCACCAATTTTAGTTGATTTCTTGTTAAATTAAAATTAAAATGGCATACATGCACATTTATGTACACACACACACACACTCATACATAACACATACACACAAAATCTTCTGATCACTGATCACCTTCGATACTTACTCTATTCATACCTATACGTCACAATTTTTGTACTATACATTTTAAGACATACATTCTTGGTCCCGATGTGTGTTCTGGAAAGACGTTTTGAATTTGCTATTTTTCACTGGCTTTATAAACAACAGGTTGAGAATAGTGACATTGGAGTAGTTAAGCTCTAATATGGTGGAAATGAGTAGTTCTTACAGACTGAATAGGGGAAAATAGCAGAGGACAAAGAGAATTTTATTCAGATTTTTAAAAAAATAAGTTCTAGAATTTAAAAAAGAAATCAAATATGTTAAAAATAGAAGAGCAAATTGGAGAAAGACTAAAAAAGAATAAGAAGGAAATGCAAATTTAAAGAAGTGCAAGTCTGTTAGGCAAAATGTAAGAATATTGGGAAAAAATAAGTTAAGCAGACTGATTATTTTGGCAGCACAAAATAAAATATCAGTATCTATTTATATATCCATATATATAATAAAAGAGAGGAAAGAAACCACAAGTCTAAAATATTATTATACTAAGAAATAATAAAGTATCATCATTGCTGCTATTTCTCTTATCTTTGGTCATATTAAATACGACCAAAATAATTTTCTACAAATTGAACCTGATATTATTGTGTTACTCAAGTTAATGTATAATGCATTCTACACTTTTCTCCACTTTTACTTTTACAAAATACTTATATTGCATTATTGCTCAGTCAGTTTATTGGATAATGTTGATCATTGTAGGCATCTTTAAAAGTGCAGGACATGGGGAAGGGGGAACAAGATGGCTGATTAGATGCAGCCAGGAGGCACTGCTCCCACTCAGAGAGACCAAATTATCAAGTAAACCACCATAATTCGGGAATGTCTTCAGAAAGAAAATACCGAACTCAATGAAGAGGTGATGCTGAAGCTGAGACTGAACAGGGAGGAAGCTGGGAACCCCATGCAGGGTACCTGAATGCTAGGGCTAGCTCCTGATCCTGAATGGTTCCTGGGAAAGAAGTGAGTGAAGGATGACTCACACTTGTCACGAACCTCTGGGATCCTTGCTACAGGGGACCCCACATCCCCCATGGACTTATGAATTGTCTGGAGGATCTTCCTAGGGAGTAGGCAGAGACAAGCCTTCAGACAGCATGGAGCCTGGGAGCATTTGTTCACTGGGCAGCTCCAGCAGAGAGCAGCCATAGATGGCCACGCCCCAGGGATCTCTATGCACCTCCGGGAGGCACTGGCCTTAGCTGACCTCTGAGCTAAGAGAGAGCAGGGCTGGTTTCCCTGTGGGACTAGAGCACATGTATTCCATAAGCCCTCCTGCCCACTGGCCCCCATAGGGTCCATGCCTAACTGTTCTGCAGAAACAAGTGCACAGTGAGGCCTCTGCAGTCCAGTCTGAGTGCATTGTTCCACATGAATACTTTCCTGGTAACCCAAGAGCACATCAGATCCCTCAGCACAGCTAGAACCAAACCCTGAGCCATGGGATACCCCCAGGGATGCAGCACACAGCTGGGGAGAATGAGCCAAGCTCTGTAGCCTGCACCTGAGCAGGGAAGGAGCCCCCATCTTAAAGCGCTGCAACAGGTGAGATGCACAGGTTCTTGGGCCAGGGTGGAAGTGGGGTGAGCTTCCTTCTGAAGGACCATTCCAGAAAGGCTGTGACATATCGCCCTGCTGCAGCCTTTCCTTAAGGGAGCCCTACGGCCCAGAGCACCTAACAAAAGAAATGTGGACATGGTGCCAGTGATTGAAAGGGGCTCCCCAATGGGCCATGAGCAGACCTGGTGAGGGAGTAGTGTATCTCCCCTCAACCACAGAGCATGTCTGCAAACTGAGTGAAGTACATAAAGTGGTACAGTTTGGTATTAGCCTACCTATAAGCCATTACTCTTAAGCACCATCTACTGCATCACAGCCCAAACTACAACAACAAAAATTATCCTGCTAATAACATATATGCCTTTGAAAACAAGCACAACAATTCACCCATACATAAAGATCCTATGCAGAGCCCTGACCCTCAGAAAGCATCCAGAAATGAAGCCAAGTGACTATACTCAACTTATATCATAGTTAAATGAACACCAACCCTCCAAAATGAGAAAGAATCAGCACAAGAATTCTGCTAATTCATAAGGCCAGTATGTCCGCTTACCTCCAAACGAGTCCACTAGCTCCCCAACAATGGTTCTTAACCAGTCTGAAATGACTGAAATGACAGACATAGAATTCAGAATCTGGATGGCAAGGACATTCATCAAGATTCAGGAGAATATTGAAATCCAATCCAGTGAATTCAAGGAATCCAGTAAAATAATCCCAGAGCAACAGTCATTCTAAGAAAAAACAAAACAAAACTGAAATTCTAGAAAAATTCACTACAAGAATTTCATAATACAATTAGATGTATTAAGAACAGAAAAGACTAAGCTGAGGAAAGAATCTCAGACCTTGAAGGCTGGTTCTTTAAATCAACTCAGACCAAAAAAAAGATAAGAAAAAGAAGTTTTAAGGAATGAACAAAACCTCCAAGAAATATGGGATTATATAAAGAGACAAAATCTATGACTCCTTTCTATTCCTGAGAGAGAATAAGCAATTTTGGAAATATATTTGAGGATATAGTCCATTAAAAGTTTCCTAATCTCACTAGAGAGGTTGGCATGCAAATAAATACAGAAAACCCCAGCTAGATACAATGTAAGACTACCATCCCCAAGGAACATAGTCATTAGATTCATCAAGATCAACACAAATGAAAAAATCTTAAAGTCAACCAGAGAGAAGGTCAAGTCACATCCAGAGGGAACTTTATGAGGTTAGCAGCAAACTTCTCAGCAGAAACCTTATAAACCAGAAGAGATTGAGGGCCTATTTTCAGCATTGTTAGAAAAAAAAATTCCAATCAAAAATTTCATATCCTACCAAACCAAGCTTCATAAGTGAAGGAGAAATAAAATCCTTTTCAGATAAGCAAACACTGAGGGAATTTGTTTCAAAGAAACCAGCCTTACAACAGGTCCTTAGAGAGTGCTAAACATGGAATCAAAAAAACACCTGCTACCACAAAACACACCTAAGCAGATAGCCCACAGACACTTTAAAGCAACTGCACAACCAGCTAACAGGATCAAAAATCACACATATCAATGCTAACCTTGAATTAAGTGGGGTCAAACACTCCATTTAAAAGACATAAAGTGGCAAACTGAATGGAAAGACAAGACCCAACCATCTGTTGTCTTCAAGAGACCCATCTCATATATAATGACATTCATTGGCTCAAAGGGTTGAGAAAGATCTACCATGCAAACAGAAAAGAAAAAAGAGAAGAAGTCACTATTTTTATATAAGAAAAAATAGACTTTAAGCCAATAAAAATGTAGAAGGGCAATGAAGGACGTTATACAATGATAAAGGGTATAATTCAACAAGAAGACTTAACAATTCTAAATATATATGCACCCAACACTGGAGGACCCAGACTCATAAAATAAGTTCTTGTCCTGTGAAAAGACTTAGACAACCACATAATAATAGTAGGAGAATTCAATAACCCAACTGACAGCATTACATAATCAAGGCAGAAAACTAACAAAGAAACTATGGATTTAAACATGACACTTGACCAACTGGACAAAATAGGCATCTACAGAACATGTCACCCAACAAACACAGAATATACATTATTCTCATCTGCACACAGAATGTATTCTAAGATTGACAACATGCTTCATCATATTGAGCAAGTCTCAATAAATTTAAAAAAATGAAGTCACACCAAGCAAACCCTCAGACCACAGTGCAATATAAATAGAAATCAATATCAAGATCTCTCAAAACAACACAAATATATAGAGATTAAACAACATGCTCCTGAATAACTTCTGGGTGAACATCAAAGTTAAAGCAGAAATTTTAAAAATCTTTGAAATTAAAGAAAACAGGGACACAATTTACCAAAATCTCTGGAATGCAGTTAATGCAGTATTAAGAGGAGAATTTATGGCCCTAAACATCTTCATAAAGAAGGTAGAAAGATCTCAAATTAACAATCAAATGTTGAACCTAATGGATCTAGAAAAAAAAAAATAAAACCAATCCTAAAGCTAGCAGAAGAAAAGAAATAACTACAATTAGAGAAGAACTTAACAAAATTAAGTACAAATATTAATGCAGAAGATCAATGAAACCAAGAACTGGTTCTTCAAAGCAAATAAACAAGATTAATAGACTGCTAGCCAGATTAACAGAGAGAAAAAAGGAGGATTCAAATAAGTAAAATCAGAAATGACAAAGATGACATTACAATTGTTCCTAAAGAAATACAAAAGATTCCCTAGACAACAGTATAAACAACTCTATGCGCACAAATTATAAAATCTAGAGGAAATGGATAAATTCCTAGAAAAAACACAATCTTCCAAGATTGAATCAGGAAGATATTGAAAATATGAATAAACCAATAACAAGCTCTAAAAATGAATCAGTAATAAAAACCCAGCAGCCAAAAAAAGCCCTAGACCAGACGGATTCACAGCCGAATTCTACTAGACATATAAAGAAGAACTGGTACTGATCCTACTGAAATTATTCCAAAAAATTGAGGAGGAGGCACTTCTTCCTAATTTATTCTAGGAAGACAGCATTACCCTAACACCAAAATGTGGCAGAGACATGACCAAAAAAAAAAAAAAAAAAAAATCAGGCCAATATCCCTGATGAACATAGATGCAAATATCCTCATCAAAATACTAGCAAACCAAATCTAGCAGCACATCAAAAAGATAATTCACCCCAATTAAGTAAGCTTTATTCCTGGGATGCAAGGTTGGTTCAACATATGCAAATCAGTAAGTGTGATTTACCACATAAACACAACTAAGAGAAAAAAACCATATGATCATCTCAATAGATACAGAAAAAGTTTTTGATAAAATCCAACATCCCTTTAAGAGACTAAGCATCAAAGCAACATACTTCAAAATAATAAGAGCCACCAGTGACAAACCCACAGCCAGTATAAATACTGAATGGGCAAAAGCTAGGACCATTATCCTTGAGAACCTGAACAACACAAGAGGACCACTCTCACCTCTCCTATTCAACATACTACTGGAATTCCTAGACAGAGTAATCAGGCAAGAGAAAGAAATAAAAGGCATCCAAATAGAAAGACAGGAAGTCAAACTATCTCTTTGCTGACAATATTATTCCATATTTCAAAAACTCTAAAGACCCCATCAAAAGGCTACTAGGGCAATAAATGATTTTAGAAAGGTTCAAGACACAAAAGCAGTGTATAAATGTCAGTAGCATTTCTATACACCAATAATGTCCAGGCTGTTAGTCAAATCAAGAACCCAATTCCATTTATAACAGCCACACAAAAAAATATGAAATACTCAGGAATACAGATAACTAAGGAGTTGAAAGATGTCTACAAGGAGACTACAAAACACTGCTGAAAGAAATCAGAGACAACACAAATAAATGGAAAACATTCCATGCTCATCGAAAGGGAAAATCAATTGTTAAAATAGCCATACTGCCCAAAACAATTTATAGATTCAACACTATTCATATAAAACTACCAATGTCATTATTCACAGAATTATAGGAAACTATTCTGAAATTCATATGGAAAAAAAAAATCCCAAATAGCGAAAGCAATCCTTATCAAAAAAGAACAAACCCAGCAGCATCATTCTTTGACTTAAAACTATACTTTCAAGGATAGAGTAACCAAAACAGCATGGTAGTGGTACAAAAATATACACACAGACCACAGAACAGAATAGAAAACTCATTAATAATAAATAAAGCCGCGCACCTACAACCATTACAAAGGCTGACAAAAACAAGCAATGGAGAAAGGACTTCCTGTTCAATAAATGGTGCTTGGATAACTGGCTAGCCATATGCACAACAGTGAAACTCTACCTTTACCTTTCACCATATACCAAAATTAATGCAAGATGAAATAAAGATTTAAGTATAAGACCTCAAACTATAAAACCCCTAGAAGAAAACCTAGGAAATACCCTTTTCAACATCAGCCTTGGCAAAGGATTTTTGGCTAAGTCCCCAAAAGCAATTGCAACTAAGACAAAAATTGACAAGTGAACATAATTAAATGAAATAGCTTCTCTACAGCAAAGAAACCATCAACAGAGTAAACAGACAACCTACAGAATGGGGGAAAATTTAAAAAAAAAGAATGGGGGAAAATATCTACAAACATGCATCCAACAAAGGTCTAATATCCAGAATCTATAAGGAACACGTCAACAAGCAAAAAACGACCTGATTTTTAAAACGGGAAAAGATCATGAACAGACACTTCTCAAAAAAAAACACATACAAGTGGCCAACAAATAGGAAAAAATGCTCATGATCATCAGAGAAATACGAATCAAAATCACAATTAAATAAATATCAACTCACACCAGTCAGAATGGCTATTATCAGGAAGTCAAAAAACAACATATACTGACAAGGCTGTGGAGAAAAGGGAACACTCTGACCCAGCAATACCATCTCTGGGTATATAGATCATTAAACCCAAAAGATCATCATCACGGCACTATTCACAATAGCAAAGGCCACAAACTCAAACTAGGTGCCCATCAATAGTGGACTGGATTAAAAATTATACATACACACTATGGAATATTGCACAGCAATAAAAAGGAAAGAAATCATGCCCTTTGCAGCAACATGGATGGACCTGCAAGCCATAATCCTAAGTGAATTAATGCAGGAACAGAAAATCAATGTTCTCACATTGTTAGTGGGAGCTAAACATTAAGCCCACAGGAACATACACATGGGAACAATTGACACTGCAGACTGCTAGGGGGAGAAGTAGGGAGGGGGCATGGGAGGAAGAGCTACCTATCAGGTGTTATGCTCACTACCTGGGTGCAGTATACCCATGTAACAAATCTGCATATGCGTATTTAATCTAAAATAAAAGTTGAAATTGTTAAAAAAGAGAGGAAAAAAAAAACAGGTACATAACATTTCAGAACTCTGGATTACCATATAACAATTATTAGGATTAAACAAAGATCACATTCAAAAGAATACCCAGAATACTTATCAAAAGACATATATCAAATTGTTTTTAAATCGCTTGTTTAGCTTGCCCTACGAACATCTTATTCTCTATGAAAAGTATTTTAAGTGTTTAATACTTGAGATGTGTAAAAGTATATAAATTAACTTTTCCATTCCATTTATTTGATCAATTGGCTCTTTTCTTGGAATCTGAATGACAATGATGATAATGAAGAGATTATCTGAAATAGTCACTTCCTTTCTAAAGTTGAGGCTGAACTAGTCTTGAAACTTGTCCACTGGACTAAAATTTTAAGTTTTGACTAAGTTTTTATTTTCAATTTTTATTTATTATAATCTAATTTTAGAAAATAATTTGCAAATGGACTATCCTACCTATTCGCTCTCATTTGAAGAAAATACTGATCTCTGTTTCCCTGCCAACCCATGGTTATTTTACAAGAATTTAATAGGAAAGTTGATTTTAAAAATCAAACAAAATGCCAGGCACGGTGATTCACGCCTGTAATCCCAGCATTTTGGGGGGCTGAGGCAGGCGGATCACGAGCTCAGAAGTTGAAGACGAGCCTGGCCAAGAGGGTGAAACCCCGTCTCTACTAAAAATACAAAAAATTAGCCATGTGTGTTGGCAGGCGCCTGTAATCCCAGCATTTTGGGAGGCTGAGACAGAGAATTGCTTGAACTCGGGAGGTGGAGGTTACAGTGAACTGAGATTGCGCCACTGCACTCCAGCCTGGGCGACACAGCGATCTCAAGAAAACAAAAACAAAAACAAACAAACAAACAAACAAACAAAAAACACTGCAGAAGATTCCTATTATTTGAGTTGATTGATTTTAAGTTATGCAGCAGAGCAGCTTAGTAGAAGGTACAGTCTTTACCTACCCAGAAGACTGTAGTTGGTATCCAAACTCAGCCGCTTATCACCTCTCAGAACTTAGAGAACTTTATGAACATCACTGAAGATCTGTCTTTTAAGTTTTGAAAATGAAGTTAAAGTACTAAATATAAAATATTTTGGCTGATTAGCTGAGCATGGTGGCACATGCCTGTGGTCCCAGCTATGTAGGAGGCTGAGGCAGGAGGATTGCCTCAGCTGAAGAGTTTGAGGTTACAGTAAGCTATGATTGCACCATTGCATTCCAGCCTAGACATCAGAGTGAGACCCTGTCTCTAAATAATAATAATAATAATTAAAATACATAAAATGAGGCCAGCACAGTGGTTTATATGCCTGTAATCCTAGCACTTCGGGAGGCTGAGGTGGGAGGATCACTTGAGGGGAGGAGTCTGAGACCAGCATGGGCAACATAGTAAGACCTCATTTCTACAAAAATAAAAAAATAAATAAATAAATTAATTAATTAGCCCAGTGTGGTATTAGGCACCTGTAGTCCTAGGTACTCAGGAAGATGAGGTGACAGGATCCTTTGAGCCCAGGAGTTTGATCTACAGTGTGTTATGATCACACTGCTGTACTCCAGCCTGGGTAACAGAGCAAGACCCAGTCAAATATATTTATATCTCCAGTTAAATAAGAACATCTATGCAATTTATCTGGTAGTTCTAAAAGATCAATAAATAATTGCCACTATAAGTAAAAACACATTTTTATAGCAGCATATAGTAGCATAAGTATACACATTTGTTTCTTTTAACTCACTTGTCTTACTAACATTTATTAAAAACTTTTATTTTTGCAATGTTATATTATTAAAGTCCTAAATCTATTTCTCTTTTACATTTAGTTAGGGTTTGCATGCTATTCCATGATTGAGTTACATTTTGAATGGGGCAAACTCTTCACGTAATTTTAGCATATTAATTCCATAAATTGTTAACATTTGTAAAAAAGGTATTTTAAATTAAAATGTCATTTCAAATAAGACCCTTTCTATTCCAAACATTGTACAGCATTTGTTCATAATGTTTCCATTTATTATGAATAACTTTTTAGGTTCCAGTGAGATATGAATAAATCTTTATCTGCTGGTAAGATAGAAAATATGATTTTGCTTTTGAGAGGAGATACACCATGTGGTCTGAGACTGTAGTAACTAATTTTGAGTCTACTACATCCCAGAATACACAAATAAATACACTGTAAGTAGATTTCTATCAATAAGTCAACAGATATGATTCTAACTGACGAGGTCCAGTATAAATCATAAATATCTCTTAGGCATTTTAATGTAAATTGTGGTTATGCTGCTGTTATTGCTTTTGGTGATGATGATCATGATGCTACTTCAAATTTTCCAGTTTGTTAAGCTACAGGGGCAAAAAGAAATACATAATGAGTTTTCTCTAAATAGATTGCCATACTAAATTCAATTTTCATTTGTTAGCCAAAGCATCCAAAATTACATTTTTGGTAACATAAGATGAGAGCACTGAGCTACAAGGAATTCTGTACTCAGAGACATATACTGTAAGAAAGAGTGCCATTGCAGGTACGTCATTAGAAAATAAAATTGATGGATCATCTGCAGGGATGAAGTGAACACTAATGTAAAGTCCTGGAAATCTACTGACATCACTGAAATATGCCACCATAGAGACAAGCACTGAAATAGTATGCTTGGACCAAATCATGCCAGTATTTCTGGTTTATATAGGCCAATAAACGATTTTCAGAGGAGAAAAAGAAAAGGATTTGAAAAAGACATTTTGTTTGTTGCCAAAATATTTAAAGATGAATTACACAAAGATTGGAACCTAATTTTCAGAAGACCAAATTATAGCATGTGGAGCATCTCCTGAATGCTCAATTCAACCCTTGATAATAACATTAGAAAAGTTTACATCATTCCTAGGATAAGATTAGTCCTCACTAGAGAAACATGTGAATGACAGACTACGCTCTAGTTCATCATTTGGCCAACTGCTGATTCACCAACTGTCACTCCAGCCAGTTCACATGGAGTCTGATGAATGTGCCTTGAGTTATCACAACAGGAACAGCAAGAACAGGCAAGAGCAAAAAACTGAGTCTTTCATAATGGCATCCATTATGAAAATCATTTGATCATTTTAGATAATAGGCATTGAAATAATTTGGGTAACATATATTTAGCCATTCATTATTTTTAATGACATTTCAATCAATGTTCAATGAGAAAACAGTATAAAAGGAGATTGAGCTCACCACACTTAAATTATTCAGCTCAGTGTCTGGTGAATAGCCTATCTTTTTCAGTCAGTTTTCCTACAGAGTTGTCCCCAGAAAGCCTACTCATGTCTAAAAGGATCTTGAAGGTTACTTTTAATTTCCACTGTTGATGAAACTACTTTTGGCAATCAAAGCCTTCCTACAGACAAAAACCCAAAGGCACTCTTGAAGATACAAAAATACTTCATGGCAGTAACTATAAACACTGCTGAGCATTTGTATATTTGTGGAGGAATGAGATAATGTGAAAAAGTTAGGTTGGCCTTTGCATACATATGCCTAAGTTAATATTTGCCAAAATTATCTTTATCTATGCAGAAAAATGTATTGTATAGACTTATTATATTTAGAGTGTATTATTAAGTGGTTTGATTATTTTGGGGATATCAAAAATGCACATACAAATAAATTAAATTTTAAACAGTGTACTCAAATTTCATAGTGTAGTTTCTGCAATATTCACACCAATAAATATATGTGCATATATGTACATATATGCAAATATATGTATATATAACATTAAATACATGTGCATATATGTACATATATGTAAATATATGTGTATATATATTAAATATATGTACATATATATGTCAAAGGGAAAATGCCCAAATATGTATATTTCAGCTAGATTTCTTCAAAGACTTTATAAATATTCTATAGTTGTATTGTGCAAAATGCTTACACAAAGAATTAACTCTTTTTTTAAAGGATGAAAATTAGGAATTTAAATGCTCCTGTTAAAAAAATGCAGTAGCATCTTATTTTTGAGCTTTGCTTAGAATGCATTCTCTATCCTTGTCACAAGCTTGGTAATTGTTGCCTCCTAGATATTAAAATTCAATGAAATATTGTTTAGACATCTCATCATCTAATATTAGAAACATCATCAAGGAATTTTAGTCTTGTATGATTGGTAATAAAAAATACTTTGTAATAATAAAATTAAAGTTTATAACCTAATAATTTTGTAACTTTTAGAGCTTTAAAAATCAATTTTTCTTTCAAAGACAAAATGATTAGGATGGACAAGTTGACTATGTTGTTAATATCAGGAAGGAAAACACCCCAGAGAGCTTCAATTAACCAATTTATAATTAATCATATAGGAATGTGTGTGTGTGTGTGCGTGTGCGCGTGTGTGTATCCAGTGGTTAACCAGAGATGGCAAGATCAGGTTAGCTACACATTGGCTGGTTGCATATCTCTGGTGTCACTCAATCCCAGAAAGTGTCTCACATCATAAGAAAGCATTTACGTAGAGAATACTGACTACAGGAAGTTTTTTCTGCATTTCTTGTGTCAAGGTGTCCTTTCTACATCAAGGGGGGTGGGGAGCAACCCCTGTGTTTCTCATGTCTTACTGAATTAACTTCCTGTTAGTTTTTTGTTTCACACCATGAAATTATTTGTTGAGTGCCTACAGTCTGTAGAATACTATGCTGGGTGCTAGAGCCTGTGCTGCATTGCATCCTCTACCACTTAGTACAGTATCTAGCACATGACTAAAAAGTATAAATGAATAAGTGATAAAACGAGAAGTTTGACCGAAGGAATAGACACATTCTCTGAATTGTGAGTTATCTAATTATGTGTCCTGATTTCTAGATTTGGAAAATGATTGTTCTGGAACTGATGGTAATAAATGACTTGGACTTCAAGAGAGCCTGAAGAGAGCTGCATACATCTTTTGCAGTCCTTGTCTGCATGCCATAGGGAGAAAGGCTGTGCTTTACGTGGAAATCTCAATTTCTTATGTATCAGAATGTTCTTTTGCTAAGGCGGGGCAGAGACGCAAACTACCGGGATCATGACAACCATTAGTTCTTTCTGAATTTCTGTACTAGTTAAGCATCTTGATTTAACACAATACAGATCTATTTCTTGCTCCTCTCAGAGTCCAGTGAAGGTAACTGGGGTAAAAGGCTCTCTGTGCACTGCTAGCCCAGGCTTCTTTCATATGTCTCTCTCCTAAAGCCTCAAAGTTCTCAGTGGAATCCTCTGCACCTGGCTGAGTAAATGATCAAAGGAAGAGAGTATGAAACACAGCATGAGTGGGTCTAAAAGTCAGGTCTGGAAATGGGGAACATCATTTCTACTCATACTCCATTGGCTCACTTACCTGCAAAGACTCTGAGAAATGAGTCCTGCAGTGTGCCCAGGAAGAAGAGAGACACTGGTGAGCACATTCTCTGCTGCAATTGGCAACACTCCCAGGTAGAACTCTGCTTTTATAATAACTACTAAATCTTCATGCTGTTAAGGAGTTTATTTTGTTAATATTTATTTGTCACTACCAAACTTAGAAAGAAAAAGGAGAGGAAAGAGTAACTAGAAAAATATCTACAAACTGTCTATTGTCAGACAATAACTGATTTTTCTCTTTCCCAGTGAAGTAAACATTGGTCCTGAGTCTTTAAGAAGGAGATGGAAATTAGAGTTATAGAAATTATTGGAAGGAATTTTTCCACAGGTTAATAGTGAGGGAAAAATAACTTAAAGTAATATATTTATATTTAATTATAAATGTAAATATAATTAATCATAAATATGAGTATCTGCATGTGAATACATGTGTTTCCTCCCAAGAGCTGCGTACTTCTTGGGTTACTTAAGGAGTAAAAGCATACTGGGTATTTTCCAGATTAGAAACCAGCAGCTGGAGTAGGAGCATCAACTCCCACTCAAAAACAGTTCTTTACTCCCTTCCATTCTGGTGCAAACCCTCCCCCAACTTCTAACATTTCTCTTTGAATTCTTTTTTCTTTTTTTTTTCCTATGGAAGGAAAATTGTGTCTTCTGGAGGCATTCTCACGGGTTACAGTAACAGCCAAAATTTCTCACCACTGCCTTCTGTAGGCCCTTGAAATCTCCAAGACAAGCAAAGCCAACAGTGAAGGTTTTTGTTTGTTTGTTTGTTTATGGCTCAGTGATCTCATCTTTTCTTTGATCAGGACATGGTGATAGTGAGACTTTGAGAAGTACTAAGCTATGAGGACGCAAGGGCATAAGAATAATACAATGGACTCTGAAGACTTGGGGGGGAATGGTGGGATGGGTCGAGGAATAAAAGACCACAAATAGGGTGCAGTGTGTACTGCTTGGGTGATGGGTGCACCAAAATCTCACAAATCACCACTAAAGAACTTACTCGTGTAACCAGACACCACCTGTACCCCAATAACCTATGGGAAAAAAAGTGTAGGTTGTATTGAAAGTTTTCTAGGCATCTGGACAGCTAGAAGACAATTAGGTAGAATGTCACCCGCAAACAAATCAACTGAACATTTACTTAATATACATCTGCCTTTATAAAGGGTACCTTGTAAATTGCATAGCTTTATTCTAAAATGGTATGGTTCATGTGCAGGAATTTTATCTTATGCTTTATTTTAACATGTATTATTTTTCCCAATAGATTTCCAGATCTCCCACGTATTATAATTTGGTCTATAAAAATAATAAGATATTTTAATATCAAAAATGATTCAAATAATTTTTTAAATTAGTTTGAAATGTATTTATTTCCTTTTTCTTCTTTCAGTTATACCAAGTTTTAAGTTTTAACTGAAATATAATTCAATATAGAAGAAAAGGACTATATTAAGTAGTGTTCATTTATACAAGTGTTTTCCTACAGTTGAAGTTAAGAAAGACTGTTAACACTTGATACTCCAGTAAAAACCTAAACATCTCTCTTAGATAAATTCTATTGCATTGTTTTATTATTCTGTTACTCTGAAATTATCTCACTACAAAAATTAATGCATTAGATATACACATTAAGCATATTATAAATACTTAAAATAGTAACCTTTTATAAATATAATCAATGAAATGAAAATAGCTTCTATTACATAATATAAAATAAATTTATAGTTTACTTAATATAAAACAATTACAAATTAGTTATTAATTTCCCTACAGAAAAACCATTTTATCACTTTGTACTTTAATAGTTTAAATGGCTCATCTATTTATATAACATTAAAAATAATAACTATTTAAAAAGTTATGAATTATTAAGAATTTATCACATTCATTCATTAATCAACTATTGATAGGCTATTTGGTTTCAAGTATTATACAGTTATAATTTAGAAAATGACACGTTGATAATTATAACGTAGTATACTTGTACACTTGTACTTTAAAGTTTTGAGAGAATTTTCACCTCCAGTATTTTACTGGAGTCTCAGAATAACCAAGTGAATTTCAAAAAAAAAAGAAAAAAAGTCTGGGACCAAAATCTGTGATCCTTTCCTCTAGTACATCAGTCTAACTCTCTATTGAAAACCCCCAAACGTTGAGAAAATCCCATGGAAATAATATCCCAACTAGATGATAATATTATTTAGGCCATACTTTCTTTAACTTTTCTGCAGGATAAAAAGTTCTATACACTTGGGAAAGGATAGGGCTACATAATGTCACCCTTAGGAGCTAGGTTTCAGTTAATTGCAAAGTCTATTTTCTACTGTTTTCTACATGGTGTCATAGAAGTTTTATCTGGTTAAAAAACGGGAAAAATGATTTAAGAGTGCATTTACTGCCTCAACATTCATAGCACGCAGGAGTGGAAATAACACTAAGCTTGAAGTCAATCGACTTGGATTTGAATCCTCTTAAACACTTGCCAGCTCTGATATTGGGCAAGTCACCTAACCAGAGTTTCCAACCTCTGTGGAAAAGATTGTTGCTCTTAATAATAATGATGATAGCAATGATTATGATAGTTTTGTATTTATTGAGCACTTCCACTCACAAGTCATTTGTCTTGATGTTTAAAATAAATACCATTGATTAAAACCTATTTCACAGTAATTTTGAGAGTATGTCTATCATACACATATGTAATGTATGTTGACATACATACATCTAGTGTCACGAGATCTGAAGGTGTAGTTTTAAAATAAAACATTGGTTACTAAAGTTGATATGGAGACAGAAAAGACCCAGAACAGCCAACACAATATTGAAGGAGAAGAACAAAGTTGGAGGACTGACACTACCCAACTCCAAGACTTACTATAAAGCCATTATAATCAAAGCAGTGTGCTATTGATGGAAAAATAGACAAATAGATCAATGGAACAGAATAAAAAGCCCAGAAACAGACTCATATTTATATAGTCAACTGACCTTCAACAAAGGAGCAAAAGCAACATAATGGAGAAAAAATAATCTGTTCAACAAATGGTGTCCAACAATTGGACATCTACACAGAAATAATTAAATCTAGACACAGACCTTACACCCTTCACAAAAATTAACTCAAAGTGGATCGTACACCTAAATGTAAAATTCAAAACTATGAAACTTTTAGAATATAACAGGAGAAAATCTACATGACGTTGGGTATAGCAATGACTTTACAGATACAATATCAAAAGCAGAATCCATGAAAGAAATAACTGATAAGTTGGACTCCACTGAAATTAAAATTTTCTGTTCTCCAGAAGACACTGTCAAGAGAATGAGAAGATTTCTTACAGTTTGGGAGAAAATATTTGCAAAAGACATATCCAAAAGAAACATTGACTTTTTTTCCTAATAAAAGATGGTTATCTAAAATATACAAATAAATCTCAAAATGCAACAATCAAAAATGAACAGCTAGATTAAAAAATGGGCAGAAAAACCTGAACAGACACCTCACCAAAGAAAATATACATATGGAAAATAAGCATATGAAAAGATGCTCAACATCATATATCATCAGTAATTTTCAAATTAAAACAACAATGAGATATTATACACATCTAATAGAATTGGAATGGCAAAAATCCTAAACACTGATAACACCAAATATTGGTGAGGACATGAAGCTACAGGCATTGATTGCTGGTGAGAGTGCAAAATGGTACAGTCACTTTAGAAGACAGTTTCGGAGTTTCTTACAAAACTCAACACACTCTTACCATATGACCCAGCAATCATGCTCCTTGGTATTTACCCAAATGAACTGAAAATGTATGTCCACATAAAAACCTGTATATGGATGCTTATAGCAGCTTTATTCATAATTGCCAAAAGTTGGAAGGAAGCAAGATGCCCTTCAGGAGGTCAATGGACACATATCCTATGATTCAGACAGTGGAATATTGTTCAGTGCTAAAATGAAATGACATATGAAGCCATCTAAAAAGACACAGAGGAACATTAAATGCATATTACCAAGATAAAGAAGCTAATCTGAAAAGGCTGTGTACTATATAATTCCAGCTATATGACATTCTGAAAAAGGCAAAGTTATGTAAACAGTGAAAAGATCAACAGTAGTCAGAAATTAGGGTAGAGGGAAGGATGAATAGGTGGAGTACAAAGGATTTTTAGGTCAGTGAAACTATTCCGTATAATACTATAATGGTGGATGCATACATACTGTTATATATATATACGTTAAAGCCAATAGAATGTACAATACCAACAGTGAACCCTAACATAATGACATTGGGTAATAATGATGTGTGAATGTAGGCTCATTGATGGTAACAAATACACTGCTCTGGTGCAAGATGTTAATAGTGGTAGGGACCGTGCATATGTGCTGAGGGTATACAGGAACTGTGCATTTTCTGCAAAAGTTTGCTGTAATTCTAAAACTGTTTTGAAAAATAAAATCCATTTAAAAATTAAAATAAAATAAAATTTTTAAAAAGTGTTGACAATTTGATTGAAGTCATTTTTAAGTGTTTTAAATTTGTTGGTTATATTAAATCTTTTCCCCCATGTCTGCTCAGTGTATAAATTCACATATCATTGCCTTTCCTTTCTGATTTGCCACACTCCCCCTATACATTTCTTACACTCTTCTTCTCTCATTTACTTCATGATGCCTGAAGCATATGTAGAGTTGTAGTCTGTGGTTCAAGTTAGGAAAGGTACTAGATTTCATTGGAAAGTACTTACTTCCATTCTTCTTTCCCCATTTCAAGGCCTTGTTTGATAAATTATCAATCAGTCTTTTATAGAATTATAATTCCCGATAGGCAAAATGGAAGTTATATTATTAGGAGACAATGTACAGGTAGGACCCTTGAGTTATCTCTGAGCCAACTTACTGCCTGATTTATACATCACTAAAAGATCATAATGTCAATCCAAAAAGTATTTGCCAACTTTAGTTTTCTTCTCAGTATCAATATTAGAAGAAATAAATGGTTTTCTCTTTTAAAGCTTTAATCAAACAAATTTAAAAGACACCATATTTTGGAGAATTTAGAATACTTTTTGCTATATGATTTATAGATGGAGTTTTTAAATGTTTTATTAATTTAACACATTTTTATTGATGCTCTGCCATTTGCTAAAATCTGGGGATATGGTGAAGCACAAGAGAGACAAGTTTCCTGCTTTTGTGGAACATGTTTTCTGGTATGAAAGAAAAATAAAAAGCATGGAAACACAAGAGTACACAAATAATGACAATATAATGAACACTTGGAAAGAAAGATATCAAATAATCAAGAGAATCCAATTAGATGGTATGATTAGGGAAAACATGTCAGAGAAGGTAACATTTGGACTGAAACCAGTAGAATTAAAATGAGCACACCAAATAGAAACTGTGGTAATGGGCATTCTTGGAAAAGAAAAATGATACCCTGGTGCAAAAACAGTTTGCATGAAAAAACACAAAGTGGGCCAGTGTACCTGAAACAGAATGAGCAAAGGAAGAATTCATGTAGCGAAATCAAGGAAATAGAATGGAGTCATCAAAAACCTTACAAACCATAGGAAAACTTAAGATTTAATCTAGCACATTAGGAATTCATTGAAGGATTTTACATGAAGGAGTAGTATGATCTGATGTACGTCTTAAAATGTTTATACTGGTGGTTGTATTTGAAATAAGGATAAACGATGGACTACTAAAAAAAAATTAGTAGACTACCACATCGGTCGAAGGGAGAACTAATCAAGACTTGGACTAGAGAAGTGATAGTGGAAATAGAAAGAATTGAATGTATTTAAAATATCTGTTGGAAATAAAGTGAATAGGATGTGCTGCAGATTAGATGTTGGGGGTATGGAAAGGAAATTATCAAATAAAACAACTAGGTATTTGTCAAGTAGGCAGTTGGATATGAGTCTGGTTTGGGCACAAGGTTGTCCACATAGAGATCTGTGGTTCATAGTGAACATTGCATTGCCATCCTGGAATGTTTGGAAATTGTATGTGGGCATTACTTAGACGTCACAATGATTTGGGGGGTTCTATTGACATTTGGCTGTCAGTGGCTGAGAATGCTAGATGACCAGCCGTGGTGTACAAAAATTTGGAAAAACAAATTATCGGCCCATGTCCTACACAACCTTTCAATGTTCTCTCCAACTGAATACCTTGTAAAGATAAATTGGTAGTAGTGTATTGCATGATAATTCTTTTTTATTCAGCAAGCAGTTATATAAGAAGCCCAATAACTTATAAAAAAGATAGTTAAGGAGAAGGAAAGCAAATATATTGTCTTAAAATCATGAAATAAATTTGTGTACTCTGTTTATCTGTCTTGTACTTGATGTATTCTTGCATTTCCAACCATATATTTAGTGGTAACACATTTCAGTGCTGTAATGCAGCTATTAAAAATCAGTAGTTTTAGTGCTGTAATGTAGCCCTGATGACAGATGAAACCCCTTGCAACAGACTCAGAACCAAATGTTAATTAAAATAGTGCAGATGTATTAAGGAATGTCATTAATAAAACTTTAAAAAGATATATCACTGCCAAGATAAGAAATGACTAAAGTGAAAATAACATGGAAATGTTATATTTGTTTTGGGGCTGCCTATTGTTTCTCAGACGTTCTGTCCCCAGAGGTGTAACACAACTTCTCTATATCCTCTTATATTTCTGCTTCTCTTTCTATCTATACTCTAGTCCCTGTTGCCCATTGAAGTAGAGTCCTGTGTCTCCTTAAGTACCAGAGACTAAATGTAGGCTTCCATTTGTGGTAGAATTTTAAGAGAGAAAGTATGTTTGAAATTTTTAGATACTTTATCACTACTTCATACCATGCAATAATATAGGAATTATTTTGGTACTAAGAAAAAAGTTCCTTAATAGAATATCAAACTTTCTTATTGGTTCCACTTCAAGAGTCTGAAATTTATCTTGGCCACTTTTCTTATTTCCATTATAGTTATTTTCTTCCCATATACAATTGAATTGTATTTATTATAACATTGTAAACTAGATTTTATTCTCAAGCCCATTTCTACCTCTCTGCACTTTTTTTTATATTTGTTTGCTTCTTGTATATAATGGCTTTTGATTGTCTCACTTATAAATTCATTATAAATAGGTACAAACATTACCTATGGGTATGTCTACTAATAAAGACATTTCTAAAAATTTACATGTTAAATCATATTATTTTATTGTAAATTAATTTCCTTTGAGTTAGGCTGCTATATTGACTTTGTTTCTAATCATGTCTCTAAGTAATTTACAGTATTTGTAAATTTTATGTGGGGATAGTAAAGATGGCAGTATAATAAAATATTTTATATAACAGAAGGCCTTAGATCCAATAGGAATGAGATCCACTGATATAAGTATTATTTTAGCCAGCCTGCTAGATGAAATCATCCAGGAAATGGCATAGCCAGAAAGGAGGAGGGGGCCTGGCACTTGGCTCTAAGTTACTCTAACATGTAGGTTGTGGGTAGAAGAAGAGAGGCAAAAGTGAGGAGCAGGAGTAGCTAGTGACGAAAGAAAGAAACAGAAGATATTGGCATCATGGAAGCCAACAGAAAGAAGTATTTCAGAAAAGACATGGGATCTCGTTTGTTAAAGGCTGCTGAAACTTTAAAGATAAAGACAGAGTAAAGTCCTTAGCATTTGGCAAAATGGTAGCTATTGATGACATTAAGAGGAGTTTCAGTGGAAAAGTGGGAAAGTAAGATTATAGTAAGTTAACAGTTAATTGGAGGTAAAAGCTGAGAATTTTTTTTCTTACAATGAAAATAAGAATTGTATGTAGTGAGGATTTCAGAAGTATCTTTTATGAGAGATATTACAGGAGATTACAAGAAAAATGATTAAATTTTAACAGCAGAGTCTTCTGATTCTTTTGATTACACATTTAGCTTATAAAAGTATATTTGTTATAAACAGTATAATAACGAAAATATTTAAGATAGTAAAATTTTAAATCCTGGTAAAATAGGCACAAATATTAAAATAGTTGATGAGAAGCTTGAAATTGAAATAAGAAAAAAAATCCCTGGCACATAGCAGGTACTCAGAATATATTTTTAAATGAATAAATAGATTATTTGTAAAAGACTGATATATTGCTGTTCTTTGGAAAGGGGTGTAAATAAAAACCTTAGCTTATGTTAGGTGTTCCTAGACTTTCTGTTGGGGCTATATTTAACTTTACTACGTAAAAGAAAGAACACTAAGTCCTCTTTTTTTCTCTCTCTCTCTCTTCAAAGAACCAGTAAGTACTTGACGGGTATTTTATTAGTGATCTATGCAGACATCATAGCTTAAATATTAAAAAATTACATAGAAAATCATCTGTCTATTTAAAACTGAAAGTGAGAAAAATATCTAATGACATTTGTTTTGAAGCACTTCACTAAGATTTTAGGTGAAATATTTTAAGTTCTTGTCATAACAATGTAAAATATACAATTTTAGTGGATTTTTTGCTCAATGTAATTTTCACTTTAGGCAGAATGACTCAAAATACACTGATAAAATTGTCTTTCCTAACAAGGCAATTGCTGTTGATCATCATAGTACAGCCTCAGGGAAAATGGCTTTTTAAGATATATGTGTGCTTGAAGTTATTTTAATAGGTAATGTCAATGTAAGCTTGGAAAACGGAGGCTACACTGAAAATTGGTTGAAGATGGGGACTCCTCTAAATATGCTTTTGTCATATTTTGGAGACAATAATGCAAAAGCTAACATAGTAGTGGGCTATGTTAAATGTATGTGAACAGAAAGTCTTCCCCTGAACAGTAATTCACAAGTCACTTTTCCCCAATACCAAGTAGTTTATCAGCAAATGGCTTTAGTTAGGTCACACTGAAACACTTGGGCCTGTTTATAAATTACGTCACTTGTCATGGCCTCCTAATATCCACCATTGGTTGGGTGATCAGTAGTAGTAGGAGACAGAGGTATAGAGGGTGAGAATCAACCAAAATTAAGGACTCTGATGAAATTGAACATATTACAATTCTATGATCTTTTAATATGTATTGCACTGAAGGTCTTGCACTGAAGGTCTTTCAATCCAAATTATAGAATCTGTTCACCATATGCTGCACACTCTCTGGAATTCTCCACATGGAAACAACCAATTTATTTCTAAGAGAAATTTGACTTAGACTATTTTTGGGCAGATTTTGCAGTGTTTTTGTGTGTTTAGTCCAACGAACTTGTTAAAGCCATAATTATTTTTATGGAGAAGGCTAACTACCCAAACACAGGAAAAAATAATTTTCTCAAAGCCTATTTGAAAACTATAATGAAAAAGTTAAATATTTTATGATAAAATAATAATAACTCTCATCCTACTATGTGTAGATCCTACAATAATAACTCAATTTTTTTCTTTGCTAAAATTGCCACACTTAAAAGCATTTCTGAAAACACATACCATCTTTTCTAACACTGGCATTTCAAATGTCTCTTTTCCATCCATGGGATCACAGGCATGCCATCCATCACTGCATACTCCTTGATCTTAAGAAGTTTTCTCTCTCACGCTCTCTCTCTATCTCTATTTGACTATTTCACTAAGGAGTACTATGCTCTAGCATATAATGTACTACATCTTTAAAATTTCTTAATTTCATGATTTCACATGATTTAAAACACATTAGTTCCTTTTTTTAGTTTTTTAAGTTTCAATTTTCTGCAGCTTATGTTCATTTATAACGAGTGATAGCTGTATTTACAAACACTCTAGAGACTATAATCCATTATATTTAGAATGGTAAATTATTTATACATCTATTCTGGAGAGTATATTGATTTTTCTTTAAATAATCATTTTTTTCTGAAATAGAAAGCATATTATCTTCTGTTGCTACGCTATTGTTTCAGTTTATGTTTAGATTTTCAATTTCAGTCTTCATGATATTTTTGGTGGTGAAGGGTTTCAGTTTTGAAAAAGTGATGAGGTAATGTCTTTATTTTTTAATCAGCGTCTCCTCCATTCCACTCTTTTCGATGTTTCTGCCTCCTTGAATAGTCCTTGCTAAAATGAAACTTACTCATCATTCAGTTTGTAGTTTTTCCTAACAAACACTACCTTTTTAAATTAAATGTTATATGCACTTTGCAAATCCAAGCTTATGTAATATTTGGAAAGACTTAGAAATCATCTGTCCAATCTCCTCAGTTAGTGGATGGGAAAAGTAAGCTTCCCTCAAATCCTAAGGTGAAATGATTGCTTCAAGATCATAAAACTGGCTAACACATAGGGTATTTCTCAAAATTAATTTCCAAAAAGATTATATGTTTCATTAACTAAAAAAAAATCCCTGAACATTTGTTCAATAAAACAAAAACATTTTAAACAAAATGAAAGTCAATTCATTACAGATGCATAAACTATTAAGAAAATAAAATTATTTCAAACATATAAACACACAAGCTTGACATTTTCATTTTAATTAATAATTTCAACATTCTTGTCTTTCTAAAAGTTTACAGGAGCATTTGACTAGTTGCATTCTTAAAAATGCTTTTGGCTACTTTTGCAGCCAAATCATTACCTAACCACCTCTACTTCAGCCATGATCAGGTGAATAATCTTTGTACACTTGGACTGCATTTTGAAGGTATGTTTATACTGAGTTGTCATGTTACAGGATACAGATAACAGGTCTATATGAAACTCAGAATAGCACTTTAATAGATATGCTACTTGCTATAAACAAGTAGCTTTAAATTGAGTTAGATTTTTTTGCCTTACAGTGAATCAAGAAAAAAAATATATAGGTGCTCACCACTTAATTTGGTCTAAAAAAGAATAAATTTTCAGGCACTGTCTGTATTATAAAGTTCCATTGCTACCTCTTTATTTCCATGTAACATGTTAATCATTTTGTTCTGGGTTTGAAATAGATTCTTTAGTATGTAAATATTTCAATCCTTGGTAAAGCATTTCAGAAATACTCTCAAATGTAGAATTTCATAGATCACTAAAAAGCTGTGATTTAATTTTTACAAATAGTGCAACATAAATTTAATTCATCTGGGTGCTGGGTGGCTTAGTGCATGCTTATCTAGTTATAGTATTTGGTGAGTAGCAATGTGAATTTTATCAAGTAAATGATCTTTGGGTTGCAGAATGGTATCCGTTATGGAAGCAACATAAATCTGATAGCTGCATAGACTAAGGGCAGAACCAACAATGAAATATACGTATTAATCCCTGAATCATTTTCTGAAATAAAATGTTAGAGTGTTTTATCTTTAATCATAACTGGGAAATTTTAATATATTAAGTTCATTGGACAACAAGTGAATGCAGAAATAGCAAGCTATATTACAGGTGTGTTTTTAACAGTCAACAGTTTGAAAGGAAAACAGGAAACTCTTACTGCTGGCCTACTGCTGATGTATGTCACTATTTTTACAAACAAGGAAGACTGTAGCTAGTTTATTTGACCTATTGTCTAGGTAAGACCACATGTCTTAACTGCTCCATTCAAAATTTCTCCCAAAGAAGATATTGCTTTGTCTCACGCAACTCTTCACATTATACCATGTCAATTTGATGGCTTGATTTATTGTATTTCTCACCACTGTTATTTTTGCTATCTAGTTTTACAGAAATACAATTATCATTTAAATTATAGATTTATTGCCTAAACACTGGAAAATAAATTTAAAGCCATTAAAAACACAGAAGCAAAAACTGTATTATTTAACAGTAGTTAAAAATCCTTAGTTGGATATATTGACTGCATCTTGCCACTCGGAACTTTCTGTAAAAGGTTAAAAAAATTAACTTTAAAATGTTCCTACCAACTTCTTCAGTTGCATTTGGACATTTGTTAAAAAAAGAAACTAGGGTTTTTTTCCCCGTTTTTAAAACAGCAACTTTGATAAAGCAGATAAAAGTGAATGCTAGGTTGTTTATCAAGTGCGTATTTTAAAATCTTAGCTTTGTTTATCTATAGCAGTTTCTTTGGAGACCATTATAAGAAGTGGCTACCCAATGCACTTTAATCTTTCTAGTTTGTGATATGGTTTAACTGAATGTAAGATTAAGCTATATCATCCTAGCTTTACATCAGTAAATACCCGGTAAGAATTAGCCTTGTACATAAATAGCTTAGAATTTAACCCTTTCTATGTAATGTTACTTCAAAACTGTGATGGGTTTTTCCACATATCAAATGTAAAATATAATGAGTAATTTAGGCTTGTTTAGCTTAATTTCTAATCGTAGATATTTAAAAATATATGAAGGACTAAACATTGACAGCTAGCAAGTTTAACTATCAGAAAATTGTAACATATATTTTACATTTCTGCTTCCTTGATTTATTGATACATTTCTTCAAATAGCCATTCTCAAACGCAGGTAGCTTAACTGACCTTTCAAAGGCCAGCATTTATGCTGTATGATTAAGCTTGCAGACTAGATACTTTGTTCTGAATGTGACTATAATGCTATGAGCTTAACCAGTAAGCTCTTCCAGAGTTAGAAAGAGCTCCAATAATCAGCATCCCTCCCAATTCAGAATATTACATCCTATAAAAAGATTATTTATTATCTGTATGTATACTGAATATATCTATCTCAGCTTTCACATAAGAACCTTTGGAGTAAAGTAATCTAATAGATTTATTATGCTCATCCTAAATATTTATTCAAGGTTCAACAATTCTGATTCTTTTAAACTTTTCTCTATTACATTTTTTTTCTAGGATATCTTCATTCTGGTTATACTTCTCCAGATAAATGATAGTTCAGAATTACGTTTCAAAACGCTTTAGAGGAGACTTTGTTGTAGAAAAAATGTATTATTTGTTATTTTCCTTTAGCGATGGAATATAACTCTTCCTTTAATTGAACAATATGTTAAAGTAATTGAATTTTCTCATTAATATTCCTGTTGAACCGTACGTTAAAGTAATTGAATTTTTTCATTAATAATTCTATTGTATAAGAAAACATCGTTCCTATAACACTTAAATTCCAGTGTGGCAATACACTGACAAATAATGTGACACATCAAAGAATAATGTGAAAACAAAATGTATATCTTTGATGTCACTCATTCAAGATAATACATTGAAAGCATAGAATGGTGAACAAGATCATCCAATCATTTAAATTTTATTTTTCTATTCCATGAAAACTTTGAATGAGACCCCCAAAAATATCTGAATGTATATTTCATATCAAATATGACACCTTGAGGAGCTGTTATTGCAACAACGCACTCAATGTTTAAAACAAAATCAAAATGCCTCAGTGTAAGTGTAGTCCTTCTCCTACTTTAGTGAGGTACCTTATATTTTCTATATCTCTCTCCAATAAATTTATTCTCCTACTACTTCCCCCAGATCTCTGAAAAATAGGACATATTAACCCCTTATTTTTCCTCAAGGCCCTGTCAAACGATCATGCCAACATAATAATAATTTTTAAAAAGGACTGCCTTTTAATATGTGCACCTTTTTGAATATACACTTACATATCTTACACCATCATTTCATTATTTGCATTACATCATCATTTCTTTAATTATTTGCATAGTATTTATCTTAACATCTAATTAATTGTTTTACCTCTAACCTTGTCTGTGCTCTGACAACAATTTTAAATGTTAAATATACCTGTTAAATACCAGAGGGATGAAGATGATGAATTAAATACAACCTGTTTTTATATTCCCGTCAAGAATCCCACTAAGATAAAAATAAGGGGACTTTTGAATGTGAACACATATAGGACAAAGATAAGTAGAGTAGACACCATCACAACTGTACTTTGGAAGACAGAAAGCATATGAACAGATAGTAACTGATTTAGCAATCTGGGAAAGACTGAACTCTTAACTCATGGCAAAAATCCAAGAAACAACCTTATCTATACTACAGAATACCGTTAAAAAATTAAAAATTTGTAGTGCCAGTTTTCTGATGAAAATGAGGGCAAGGTGGATTAAAACAAGGATGAGTAGTTGGAAACTTTAAGCAACAGTTAAAACCATACACCCATTAGGATGGCCAAAATTATAAACGTAGATAATAACAGGTGTTGACAAGGATGTGGAGTACCTATAAAATGGTCCAATCACTTTGAAAAACTGATAGTTTCTTAGAAATGTAATCTTACACATCTAGTATTTATGGAATGGAAACAAAAGCATATGTCCACATAAATATTTATAAACAAATGTTCACAACAGCTTCATTTGAAATGGCCAAAAATTAGAAACACCTCAAGAGTCCATTTATAGTTAAATGAATAAAATAAAAGACGTACATTTATACCATGGAATAATACTCAGTAATAAAAGAAGCAAATCATTGTAAACACAACAACGTGGATAAGTCTCAAAATCATTATTCTGAAAGAAGCAAGACACAAAAGATTACAAGCTGTATAACATTTATATAAATTGCAAAATTGTCTATAGTAGTTGCCTGGGGTAAGGACTAAAGAAAGAATTGACTTCAAGGGATGTGAGGAATATTTTGCGGGTGATGGATATATTCTGTATATTGATTGTGGTTGTGTGGTCATGAGCAAATATACTATCAAAATTTATTGGGTTGTATACTTTCCATAGAAGGGATTTATTGCATGCCTGTTATTCCTCAATAAAATCAATGAGTAAAAAAGCAATTTAAAAAAGAACAAAGAAACAATTAGAACCTCAGGTCTTCTCAATCATTGCATACCTCCAAAGGATTTATTTTATTTTGTACCAAAAAAAGACTGGAGGTGGGCAAGATAGAAGGTTTCTAATCTGGGAGACATTTGAAGGTAGGGGATTCTGTTGAACATAGGATAATTAAATTAACATTTATAATACTGAATATTGATCCCCTAGCTCTCTCCCCAACATGTCTCCTAGAATGACAGCAGCCAAGATTATAACCTCTAGGCTATTGAAAGATCATTATATGGAGAATCTACTTAGGCAGGAGAAAAAACATAAATACACTTTTTTTAAGACAGTGGCATAACCTATAGCGAAGATTACAGTTACAAGCTTCATTTGGGGGCTCAATATTCCAAGGCAACTTTTAAATGCCCTACTTTTAAATATTAGCAGACACCCAAGGATCACCAGCCATCTGTGAACTTCCAAGTTAAAAAAAAAAAGGATCAAAATATACAGAGAAAAAATAAGAAATTTTGGAAATTGGGACTATGCATGAAAAAAGAATTTTATTGATATGCTTAGAGAAATAAGACATTTTTATTAAAAAAGGATTCAGCAAAATTTTAAAAAATTCTATTGCAATATCCAAATATAAAGGTGAGAAAATCTCCTTCAAAGCACAGAAATATAAAATTAAAACAGAAGAAAGGAAAATTAAGTGAAAAGAATATAAGAAAATGAAAGAAAAACTAAAGGAAGTATAATATCCAGGTAACAGAAGTGCCAGAAAGAGAGAGAATAATAAAAACTGAAGAGAGAAAACTATCAACTAAATAACTGAGAATATTTCTTACAATTGAAGGACTTGGGTTGTGAGAGTAAAAGCCCCACTCTGCGCTCAGCAAAATAGACTCAGCGAAATGGACCCATATCAAGGTACATCAACATGAAACTGTAGAACCCTGAGGGCAAAGATAAGATTTTATGACTTCCAGGGAGGGAACAAAAATGAATCACATGAAAAGTCTCAGGAGTTAGAAAGGCTTCAGGCTGTTTATGAACAACACTGGAAACTACAGACAATGAAGCATTGTCTACAAGATTTTAAGGGAAAATTATTTAAAACCTAGGGTTTGATACTCAGCCAAATCATAAATCAGTACTATGGTAGAGATGTTCAATGTCTGTAAAATAATCTACTAGGTAATTTTATCAAGAAACTACCCTAAATGAGCTTCATTAAAATAAGGTTATGTACCAACAAAGATGGAAGCATGGAATATAGAAAATATAGGAAAAAGTAAAGAGCATCTTTTGGGTCATGGCAACATGAAAATTCCACGAAGATAGATGTATAGCAGGCATAAAGGAAAATCAGTCCAGAATGGGGCAGGTTAGAAGTCCTCAGAAGAGATGTCTTCAAAAGATATATTTTATCAATTAAATGTTGCATTTTAAAACGAGATTTAGACAATCGGTGAAGAGCTTAGATTTGACTTAGTGTTAAGTACATGATAAAAAAAGTATGCAAAAATCAGGTAATTTTTAACTCCAGAGGGTGAAAAATTTGATTAAGAAAGGAGAAATAGTTTTAGTATGCAAAATAGCTTAGAATAGCATTTACATACACATAATTGTGTAAACACGGATGTAATCAAACTTATAACTATATTGATAACATGGGGAAGATTGAGTGTGAGTGTGTGTGTGTGTGTGTGTGTGTGTGAAAGAGAGAGAAAAAGAGAAAGAGAGATGCAGAGAGAAAAAGAAAAGAGGTATACATTTGTGGTAAGAGCTGAGTGTATGAGAGTAAAACAGTGCTAAACCTCATTTCTTTATAGGAGAAAATAAGTAGAGAATACCTAAGAATTGAACAAAAAGTCAAGACATAACAATATAATTCTGATATTTGAAGTATGGAGGTAAATGCCAAAAAAAATCAGCTAAAAAGTTGAAAATAGTTGCCTCTATAGACAGGTAAATTAGAGAGAAAGGGCACAATGAATTCTCTATTTTGTTATAAGAAAAAAACTACTTGACTCTTCTAGCTTTGCAAGTGCATATATAAGGATAAAGATTAAAACAAAACCACATTAAAAATATAAAATATAAAAGCTATTATCCTAGTGTGATGGTTAATACTGAGTGTCAACTTGATTGGATTGAAGGATGCAATGTATTGATCCTGGGTGTGTCTGTAAGGGTATTTCCAAAAGAGATTAACATTTGAGTCAGTGGGCTGGGAAAGGCAGACCCACCCTTAATCTGGGTGGGCACCATCTACTCAGCTGCCAGTGCAGCTAGAATATAAAGCAGGCAGAAAAACAGGCCTACATCTTTCTCCCATGCTGGATGTTTCCTGCCTTCAAACATTGGACTCCAAGTTCTTCAGTTTTGGGACTCAGACTGGCTGTCCTTGCTTCTCAGCTCCTCCTATATATATATAATAGGAGATATATTAGTTCTGTCCCTCCAGAGAACCCTGACTAATACATCTGGCTTCAGAATTCCTCAGTCATGTACATTATTATGTTATATTATGTATTATGTCCATTATTATATTACAATGTTCTTTATCTCTAGCCACACATCATCATATAGTCATGTTTTGTCATTATAATCAACTTGTATCATCTGATGAAAATAAATGTATTTTTAATGTTTTGATTCTAGATCTAAATTCAAGATCAGCATTCTAGCTTTTTGTCATGTATTAATTTCTAATATCTGAACTTACTATTTTCTCTTCATTATGATGTATAATATTTCCTATTTTTAACACTACAATTTCCTGTACTTCAGAGCTTTTCTGTCTTCTCTTAACTAACTTATCACTCTAAACTACATATTCAGCCATTCACTGTAACTTCTCTAACAGCTATGGATCCCTTAATTGCTTGAATGTTCTCTATTGTAAATCTCTAATTTCTTCATAGCTACATCCTTGCCAGGTTCCAAAAGGTCTTCAGAGAAGTCTGGACTCCTATGCTAACTTATGTTGATTACCTACTCTATTGTATAGACCTCAAAGTATTAATTTTACCTGTCTTTCTAATATTCAGCTAATTTTTCCATGTGGTTTAAATTTATCAACTTTCCTCCTTTTCTTCATAAAGTATCCCTAATGTTTCATTATTCTTTATGCAATAAAATATCACATATCTTATCTCATACAAAGTAGAGAAAGAAATACCTTTCTCCCTTTGTCTATTTTTAACTAGGTCAGGTCCTTTTGTACTGTGTAGTAGGCCGAGTTCTAATACACCATCCCCTGAAATCCCAAGATTCCTGGTCCCTGGTGTACACACATTTTCTCTCAGTTATTCAATCAAACACTAATCTAGGTATCTCTGTGAAGGGGTTTTGCTGATATAATTAAAAGTCTTAGGTTTTAATCAATTGACATTAAGATTATCCTTGTGGGCCTGACCTCATCACATAGCTACTTTAAAAGCAGAGAGGTTCCTCCAGATAGTTGCAAAAGAGCATTTCAGAGATTCAAAGCACCATTGCTTGCTTAAAGATGGAGGAGGACACATGGCCAGAAGTGCAGTGGCCTCTTGGAAACTGGACCAGGCCCTGGCTAATAACCAACGAGGAAATGAGGACATCACCCGGAAGGAACTGAATTCAGCCAAGAACAGGAATGGGCTTGGAGGCTGTTTGTGCCCAAGACCCTGAAGATAAGAAGTCAGTCCAGCTGAAATCTTGATTTCAGCTTTGTGATACTTTGAGCAAGGAGCCCCACCACATTATTCCAGACTTCTGACCTATAGAAAGGTGCTAATAAATGGGGAATGATTTTTTTACTTGCTACATCTGTGAGAATTTGTTCCACAGCAAAAAAAAACTAATACTGCAAAATTCAATTCTCTCTACTTGATTCTGAAACTTTCTCTATCAACTAGCCCTTGTTTTGTGTGTGCATGTTTAAATTCTATCCTATCCTATCCTATCCTGTCCTATCCTGTCTATTATTCTGCCTCCTAATTTTAATACCAATCTTCTTGCAAAAATAAGCTACAGCTACTATCTATATTTTCTCCTTAATTCTGAAGAATACAGAGCCTATGTCCTGTGGAGCATGAATGATGTTTTAATTGACAAATCCTGTTATCTTTGTTCACCCTTTCTGTTTCTCCACAGTGTTGATTACTGGCAGGCTTCTCTGGTCATCTTTCTCCCTCCACTTCTATCAACATGGAGTTTTGTACTCAGCAAAATAAAAATCTTTCAAAACTGAGCACCAGAACAAAACAAAAGATATTTTCATATTAAAAACCGAGAGACTTTGTTGGTAGCAAATTAAAACTACAATAAATGGTTAAATGAAGGAATATGGTATCAATTGGAAATGTGGATTTCCACAAAGGAATTGAGGACATTTGATATTATAAAAATGTAGGTAAGTATAAAAGAGGTTTATTTTTCTTATTTTTGAAAACATTAAGTAATAATTGACTTTTTAAATCAAAACTAGTAACAATGTATTGAGGAGTTTACAATATGGAGAAAAGGAGTAGCAAAAGACTGTTGTAAGATTCCTAGAATGTATGTGAAGTAGAGTATTATTATTTGATTGTAGACTGTGATAACTTAAAGATGTAGAGAGTAAATCTTAGAGCAATTACAAAAATATGATGTAAGACAAATAGATAGTGGAGACAAAATTGAATAATAAAAAAACTATTAAATTATTTCAAATTGTTCTCTTCAAGAGACCAAAAAAAGAGAGAGAGAGAGAGATGGGACAAATGGAAACCAACCAGGAAGATAAGAGATTTAAACTCAAACATTTTAATAATTACATTAGATGCATTTACATTCAGTTGAAAGACAGATATTGTCATAGGGGATTAAAAAATCTAGGCCTGGTGCAGTGGTTCACACCTGTAATCCCAGCACTTTGGGAGGCCGAGGTGGGCAAATCACAGGATTGAGACCATCCTGGTCAACAAGGTGAAATCCTGTCTCTACTAAAAATACAAAAATTAGGTGGGCGTGGCGGCGCGTGCCTGTAATCCCAGCTACTCGGGAGGCTGAGGCAGAAGAATTGCTTGAACCTGGGAGGTGGAGGTTGCAGTGAGCCAAGATCGTGCCACTGAACTCCAGCCTGGCGACAGAGCTAAACTCCATCTCAAAAAATATATATATATTATGTTATACATATATATATGTATGTATATATTATATATATATTCATATATATCATATATTTATTAATTATATATAATATATTATATATTTATATATTTTATATATATACACATCTGTTGGAAATTCATTTTAATATAAACATATAGAAAGGTTAAATGGATCGAAAAAGCTATGCAATGCTAATACCAAATACAAGAAAGATGGAATTCCTATTTTAATATCCAACAAAGTAGATTTCAGAGCAAAACATACTACCAATGGCAATCAGGCATATTACATACTGATAAAAACATCAATCCATCGAACAGATATAACTACCCTAAATGTGTATGTAACTGTTAACTTAAAGACATACAAAATAAAAACTGAAAGGAGAAATAGACAAATCCACAATTATGGTTGTAGGGCACACTCTTTTCTGAATAATTGATACAAGATGGGGGGAAAAGGCAGTAAAGCTAAAGATATATACCACCATTACCAACTGGACATGAATGAAATTTGTTGAACACTCTACCCAATAACAGCAGAACACACATTCTTTGAGGTACATGTTGATCAAACACCAATATAGATCATATTCTGAACCATAAAGCAAACATCAATAAATTTAAAAGATTTGAAATTATACAAAGTACGCTCTTTGGGTATCATATTTGGAAATTAAACAACAAATTTGTAAGTAACTTATTGGTCAAAAAAATCACAAGGGAAATCAGAAAATGTTTTGAACTGAATAAATATGAAAATACAACCTATCACAATTCTTAGGACAAAGCTAAATTGGGGAAATGTGTAGTATTAAATGCTGAACAATTACTAGAATAACAAAAACAAAAAAAGTGCTGGCGGGAACACAGAACAACTACACTTTGCAAACTTTTTAACAGTTTCTTATAAATTAAAACTTTTACTTATCTAGATATTTCCAATCCTAAATATTTACCAAATAGAAATAAAAATATATGTCCAGTCGAAAATATTTAAGCAAATTTTCAGAGCAACATCTTTCATAATAATCCCAAACTAAAAAAAACACACAAATTTCACTCCTAGATATTTACCAAAACAATTCCACTCTTACATATTTACCAAAGAGAAATACAACTATGTGTCTAGACAAAGATCTATAAGCAATTCTTCACAGCAACTGTACTCACAGTAACCCCAAGTTTTGTCCATGGGTGTGTAAATAAACAAATTTTGGCATATCCACACAAGGGAATACTAATCAGCAATGAGACATAAACCTATTAATACATGTTACAACACGGGTGGGTCTCAAAAGCATTATGCTAAGAAAAAAAAACATAAAAAGCTACATGCAGTGTGCTTTCATTTACATGATCTTCTGGAAAAATCTAATTGGTAGGAAACTCTACAAACAGAAAACAGATCGGTTGTCCATAGTGAGGGTAGAACAGGGTATTTATTGGATAATATAATATTTGGGATAATAGAAATGTTCTGTATCTTGATTGCGGTAAACATTGGTAAAAAAGCTAATTGAACTGCATATTTTTTAAAAGATAAATTTTGATGCATATGAATTACATCTGAATAAACTTCACTTTTAAGATGTTCTAATATATTCAGAAAGTTTCTTTCCACTTTTATAGATTGAGTCAATTTCTGTGACCCTATCAACATAATACTCTGCTCTGTCTAAATTTCTTACTAGTATTAGAAATACAGGATCTTTTCTTTTCAACTTTTATTATAGTTTCAGGAAATGAAAATGTTCAGAAAATTGTTTCTCCTAGATTTTCTCAAGAGGGGTAACAGTGCTGTTGAAAGTGTCATATGCCAGCATTATTACTGTTATTGGACAAGGCGTCATATAAAACCTATGCTTTTGTCTTTCGATTTCTACTTTCCAACATGATATTTTTGTGACATCAGACATCTGTAGGGTTTACTGGCACCTCATTTTTCAATGTGATTTCAACATATGACCATCCCATTTCAACTTCCCAATTTGGAAGAATACCATTGCATTTTATTACAAAAAAAAAAAAAAAGAAAAAAAGAAAAGAAAAGGAGAAATTCAAGAAGAAAATGGGTTTTTTATCAGGATATTATGAGTGCTGGTAATTAATTTCCTCAGTGAAAAGGATGAGCCCTTAGGAATACAATGATAAAAGAATATTATTCATCTTCTTCCTGCAAGCTAACAAGCAAATCAGTATCATTAGTGTTTTTGAAAGATTAACTTCTCACCTAAAAACATGCTTAGGGATACTGAACATTTGGTATCAGTAATTTTCTTGAGCACATGTAATAGCCTTTTAAAAATATTTGCTAATAAAATGAAGTTCACTCCTTCTCACTTAAATTTCAGCTTAAGCCACTCCCTCTTTTAAATATTACACAATTCATTCAATTTTATAGTCTTAAAATTATTTCTTATTCAATTTTCTATCACTCTTAGCTCATAACATATTCACTTAAATGTAAAAAATTAGTTCTAACTTTATTTGATTACCTTTTAGGTAGTGATATTGAGTTGAACTAATTCTACATTTTTTAATATACCTAGTGATCTAGTGCTGCCTTTTGTTTATGGAATGTTGATCATTGTGATTTTTAAAATGATCATTATCTGGATCAGATGGCCTAAAACTAAAAGTATCCCCTTTAACCTTTCTCATTTGCCAAATCAGCAGAACTCAAATACATTGTCTTCATATAAACCAGATTTTCATTAGTGTTTACCTGTCAAATTTCCATCTATTTTTTGATACAAGACTCTTGCTCATTTCAATTATTTGTATGCTCAGAGGCCTCATCATTCTGTCTTTAACACCAGTCACACATTTTCCCTATTACATTGTAGAAATCTGAAAATAACCAACGCATGTTGCTGAGTTCTCAGATCAATTGCCTCCTTGTTTTGAATATTCAGTTTATGGTTAAACTGCTGCATTTCAATATCACATGCAAATAACCATTTTATCAACATTTAAAAATTCTCAGTGATTGACTCGCGTCTCTTTTCATCACTTTACTGCAAGAAAGGAGTTGAGCATAAGCAACCTTCTTGCATTAACCTCAGTCACTATAACATGAAGACTTAAACAGAACTGAAATCTGCAATACAGGAAATAGATGATTAATTAAAGATAATTTGTCATTAATTAAGCCATTCTTTACATAGTGGCAGAAAACATGGTATTTTCCTGCCTCTTCATAACATTCATTATTTTCTGTTCTCTAGAATTTTTAGCTTTGAACTCTTCTTGTGCAAGTACAGGTGTGCGGATGATAAATGTAGAGTGATTCTGAACTTACCAATACAACTAGTCTAGGCGTCATCTTACTCCTCAGGATTAGAACTACTTGAAATCTGAGAAACACGTACAGCCTCTGTGGCTGGTTCATTTTGACTGCAGCCGAATTTTTCCCTCCTGCCCCTTCATCATTCTCACTCTAAGTGTGTGGTAGTCTCTGATGTCACTGAGATTTTGTCTTCTGCACACCAAATCAAGCCTTTGCACACTTTTCCATACTCTCAGATTGATTTTAAAACAAATATATGAAAAGGAAGTGAACCCAAGGCATCCAAAATATTGGTGGTTTTCATTTCTTCCAACAACTATATTGTATTTCTTTTCCTTTTTTTTTTTTCACGTAGTTACTTTGAGCTTGTACTCAGTGGACATTTTTCTAGACATCTCCTGGAAAAAGTTATTTGTTCATTATTTTAACATGTATAGATTCTCAATTCATTGCACTTTTCAAAATGAAGCTATAAATTTGCTGTGAATTTTAAAGCTTGTATGCATTTGACATTTCTTCCACAGTCGTTAAATTTTATAATCCGATTTTGAAACAAGCTCCAATTTTTGTTTATTATTTTGTGCATTGAAATAGATCATAACATTCCCTTTTAAATAGATTCAGAGAATAAGCCATTGCCACTCTATTGTTAATCTCCAGAATTCTTTTTCTCGTATTTGATGACATACTTATGTAGAAAGCATGATGCAGCCCACAAAACATTTTAAATGGTTTCAGACTAGTTAGAAAATAAGATAATGGACAAATAAAAATAAAGAACCAGGAAGTAAGGGAGAATTTGTTAGTAGTAGTAAAATGAGTATTCAGACCAGAGAAAGAGTTTAGCTACCAAATTCTTATCCCTCTTGTCATTTTACCAACCTTTCTGAAACCCTTGAAAATGACTTGGTTTCAGGATTTTAGTTTATTCTTTAAAAAAGTCTATCCACATGTGTATGCAAGTCATGAGAAACAGCTTCACTATGACAGCCGCCACATGACTAAAACTACCCTTTATAATCTACTGAGATTCACTGTCTACAATCTCAAAGGCAAAATGTGGACATAACTCATAACCCTTTTCACTAACCACATTTTAATAATAGAAGCCTACAGCAATTAGTGGCACCAAATTAGTAGGAGGAATAACCAGAAAAGAGTCAGCAAAGCATACCTAACAATTTCAAACCCATTCCCAAGCTATTTTTAAAATGTTTACAAGTAATAAGACTCCCAGTTTCACCACACTTGACAAAACTCAAGACTAAATGTTTCAATTTCCATTTACAAATAAGTATTAAGAGATAATAATATATCAATGTTGTTAAATGGGTAAGATTTCAGGTAGATCTTCAATAAAAGCACTGGAGAATTTAACTAGGAGATAACTACCACTTTTAGGATTCTTTCATTTTAAGGGATACCATACGTAGCATCTATGTCTTGGGCCTGAGGACTGGTGCTTTTCTGAGGATGACACCAATAGTTAAGTTTTCTGAAAAGTCCTTGTTTATGTGTTCTAGAAAGTCATACCTTGAATTTTCATGTTTTTCCCTCAACATTCTGCCAACTATTTTCCAATTTTAAATTCAATCTCTCTTTGTAAATTTACATAGTCACTCTTTCCTTACCCTATGTCTTGGGAGTATCTTTGATTCATAATAATTCTAGTATCTCTTTTTTTTTGACATTTGAAGTCAACTTTCCTCTTTCATTTCTGATACTCATAGCTTTTGTTTTATGTTTCTCATATGATATTTATCTATGTGTCTATTACTTTGGGCAATTTGTTTAACCTTTCTGAGTTTTTTATTTGCTGAAAATCAGCTTAGTAATTAGATTAAGGGTATGACAACAATTAAGAGGCTAAATGACATAATGTACTGAAAAGCACTAAGCAGAAACTTGGATATGTATATTGCAAGCCAATCTATAGTTTCTGAGTTTCTTCTTTTCTCATTTTCTTTTATTTTTTCTTAATTAGAATATTCTCTTTTGCTATGCATAATTTATTTTTTACTTATACAAAACAGAATCATATCATTCCTGTTTTATATTTATCATATTTCTTTATATGTCTATGACATCATTGTTTTACCTCCAACAACCAGGAATTCCAAGAGACTAGCGTATTTAAAACAAGCTTGATCGTCATAGCCAGGGCTGGTCAGTGGCCACAGCCTCAGCTCCAACTCCTTCAAAAGGACTTTGTTAGAGCTGAGTGTGGCTGACCTCCCCTCTTCCCAGGGGAAAGGAGAATGTAAGGAGGTCTTCAATGTATACGTGGCATCGTGGTCAAAGGCATTTTCAGTTTCCACTGTTCATACCTGGCCTTGAGTCCTACAGAATTCTGATCATTGCCAACTCAGTCCCTCAAGACTATCTCCTCCTGTCTTAGCAAATAGAGTCCCAGCTTCACTGACTGTAGCTGCTTGAGGAGAAAACATGACCACGTCTTAATTCCATAATAGATTAAAGGTTTTCATGAGCCATGCTGTGGCTGTGCAGTTCCCCTGGCTTTTTCTTTCACAAGAAACAAATCAATGTACTGTCTTCATTTGTTTAGTCCCAGAGTTTCCAAAGCTCTCTTTCAGGTAAGAAGAAGAGCTCAAGTGTTTTTTTTTTTTTTTTTCCTCTCTAAGAAGACATCATCTTATCCCATTAGTTAAAGAATATTTGGTTTCATAGATTGAATCTAAAAATATGGATACTTACAAATATGAAACCTATTTATCCTGGTCAAATGATGGGATGCCATTGAAATTGAAGTGGTATTGTGTAAAGTTTGTGCTGGATAGTTGTTTTATTTATTTTATTTTGCATGCAGCTTCTGAGAAGTTTGAACAGTAGCAGTTTGTGATGTGGCAGTCACTCTTTCCAACAATACTAAGAATTAGTCTTTGTCCACACACACCGACTGCAATGCAGTCTCTGTTCTAGCACACACTGATGCTGTTGCCTATTTTCAGCTGGGTTGATGACTACATTCCAGACTCATGAAAACTAAGCACTGCTGTTATGGTACAAACCCTGGGTTTTCCTCTTGGCTGACACTAAAAATAACCCACCAAATTTGTAATTTTCAAGATAATTTTGGCTTTGGTTTTGTAAATGATGACATACATCTGGATTATGTCCTCTAACCTTGACATTGTTTCAAGTGTTATCTCTGAACACATCAGCTCTTAGTTTGTATTAAACAAATCCATATTAAATTATTTTAGTTTTGTATCTATGTGAAAAAATACAAGTGCAAATGTTTTGAAGATGATTCAGCATATATTTTCCCTAGTAATCATTTCATTTTTAAAATGTCCATATAAGTAGAATATATTAATTTACTAAGGTATAAAAAATTTTAACGCAGTATTTTACTTCCAGCTACTTTCCTTCCACTTCAGACATAGAAAAAGAAAATATAGTTGAAAAGCAACTTATGACATTTTTCAAAGCTGCCAAGTTGTCAAACTTTGATTCTTGTGAGGTGCTAAGATTAAGCACAAGAGGGTGAAAAGTCTACCTATATCACTCTTGGGGCTCTGTGACAACTAGGAAAAGTGATTTCCACTCATTCCTCAGTCCCTGCCCCAGCAGGATGAAAGCATGTTGTTTTCCAAGAAACATGCGCCTTTTCTTGAGTAGTAGGGAGACAGCTGATGCAATTGGAAGCTTTGCCATCTGTCCCTGTGACCACAGACTTTACACAGAAATGCTCCTACCAGGTCATGTATTTAGATTCTGTGGTCATGTATTTATACTATGTGATTAAAACTGCTGGGGAGAGAAAGGGTAGGCCAGACTGTGATGGTCTCTCCTTCAAGCCCTTACATAAAGTCTATTCCTGTTCTTGTTTGCCTGATGTTGATCCAGAACTTTTCAAGCTATCAATTTAGTGTAATAGATGCCTGTCATGACATTAACAAGGAAGGTCAAGCTACACACAAAATGAATTTCAAATTTTAACTTGGTAAGAGTCTTTCATGAAGGATAGAATGCTGTATTCTGACTTAAGAAAAGATTTATTATTTACAGAGTGATCTTTAGCAAGACTTGGAATTTCCTCCTTCAGTGACTTTTGTCTCTCAGTCAGCTAGTGAAAGCACACAAAATGATCTTTCAACATTTTATCCAACGTTTAAATATTTTTTACGGTGAGTATTTTGTAAAGGAATATAATGCTGTGATTACATTTATCAGTGGTGTTTTTTTTCAAGTCTTATGGTGATAAACAAATCTGGGATGGGGATCATGACCCTCTGTTAGCAATGAACCTCATCACTAAGTCAGAGAGAGATTAGCTAGAAAACCTTAATGCTAAGATGAAGAGGAGAAGTGGGAACAAGAAAGAATGACAAAGAAGACAATAAAACAATATGTGCTATATGGGGGTTCTTCCTGGGGACATTTTACTGCATAGATTTACTTACCACAACTAATAAAATAAGTTTTCCTGGCATTGGCTCCCTAAAGAACAGTACAGCTAGTAAGGATTTGCTGCTTTTATAACTTGACAAAAGAGAAAGTTTTATTCTCCCCTTAAACGTGATACATGTTTCTCAGATTAACTAGCAATATAAACTCGTGGTAGAATTAGAGTATCACTGAAACTCCTGAAAATCAGTCAAGCCACTCAGGAGCTATCGAGCAAGCATCTCTGCAGTGGGAATAGGCACATCAACCCTACTAACTGCACAGAGAAGAGCAAATGGATGGGAATGAACTGTGCCTCCCTTTGCATATTAGCTTATAAATAAAAGGCTGTCTACTGTTTATTATAAAATTAATGGAAAAATTAGAAGACTTAGGGCATACTCAGGCCTTTCTGACAAGCTCGAGTATGTTTTCCCAGCATTTCCTCCCAAACCATGGTAGGCAACACACACACACACACACACACACACACACACACACAAACAGAAATCAAATCCAACACACTCACACAGAAGTCAAATCCAACACACACACAAACCCAATCCAGCCAGGAGGATCTCAACTGTCATCTAGATAGTATCTCTGATTTGAAAGGGAAATTGAAGAAGGAAAGAAGACAGAAAAAGAGAGGAAGAAAAGAAGAAAGAACAGAGAGGAAGAAGAGTAGGAGTGGGAGAGAAAGGGAAAGAGTAGTAAGCAATAAAGGAAATTGAGACATTTTCTCTCTTGTGCTGACCACAACCATGGAGAAAAAGGCAAATAGACTATCTTATATCTTCATTGAATTGAAATCTCTTCTTCATTGAAAATGGTCAGTATGAAAGAGAATTCTATGCAGTTGTTTTTATTTATTTATTTATTTATTTTGAGATGCAGTCTCGCTCTGTTACCAGGCTGTAGTGCAGTGGCGTGATCTTGGTTGACTGCAACCTCTGCCTCCTGGGTTCAAGTGATTCCCTGCCTCAGCCTCCAGAGTAGCTGGGATTACAGGCACGTGCCATCACCCCTGGCTATTTTTTTTGTATTTTAGTAGAGACAGGGTTTCACCATGTTGGCCAGGATGGCCTTGATCTCCTGACCTTGTGATCCACCCACCTCGGCCTCCCAAAGGAGGATTACAGGTGTGTGCCACCGTGCTCGGCCATTATCTTTTATTTTGAAACTAAAATCAGTTGCCCAAGAGAACATGATGATTGTTTTTGTCTAGAGACAACTGAAAAGGGTGATGTGTTGCCCTGTATGACTTTCAGAACTTGAGGCATGTTATCAGTGCCATGCTTATTCAAAACATCAGTGAGTGGATTAGTCTGGTATTTGATGCCATTTATATTCCAACCTCTCTTGGAGATTTCAATCCAAATGGAAGAGTGTGTAAGATTTTTGACTAAAATAGACCAATGAAGTAGCACACATAGAACAAAATTCTAGGCACTCAACTTCAGAGACTCTATGCATCCATCTTAAGGAATACTCTTCATACCATGAAAGAATTGTGATCTTTTCCGGGCCTGGAATCCTTTTCCCTACTTCTTTCTCAGTTAACACCCTTTAAGACAAAATAGAAGTGCCACTTTTTAAATATAATTTACCTTCTTCAAAGCAAAATTTTTTGCTTCATCTGTGAGTCTCACAACACCATTAGAGGCATCATTATAACAGGACCTCTTGGCACAGAAATTATTTTATCCATTATCTCTTCTCCAAGATCCTCTGGAGCAGGACCTATGCCTTATTTAACTTTTTAAAACTTATTTGTTGTGGTTTGACACTCAATAATTTTAAAAATAATAATGTAGTAAAAAATTATTGTAGAAGTTTAGGAAATACAAAGGGGAATACATCAACAGATTTTTAGGAATTAGCAGAGAAAATGTTATTAAGATAGAGAAGAAGAGGAAGACATAAATTAGAAGAAATGGTGTGGGAGTGTATTCGGGGAGAGAATGGTGGGAGTGTAGGTAAATGGAGTAGAAATAGGGAGGTTGACTGTGGGAAACACAGACAGATTAGTGTATGAGAAGCTGAAAGACGAGGCTGGGAAAGCTGTAACTTGAAACTGTGGGAATTAAGTCAAGAGGAAAAAGTTGGTTGATTTGTGTGAAGAAGGAAAGAAGAATTAATGGAAAAACATTGCTGACTACACAAAAATGCTTGGTTTGAAATGGAGGAGTCAATAGCAGTGGACTGAGTACAACGCAGCAGGAAATGGTGAGGCAAAACCAGTAACAGGATCTAAAAATGTCCAACACTTTTACCAGGGCCCCGCAAAGTGTTCGAAGGGAGTCTTTTGTGGATTATCTCATTTGGTCCTCAGAAGCAAATATCACGAGGGCATAAAAATGATCAATAACCCCAATTCATTCATTAAGACATTGCTCCTATTCTCAAGGAACTTATAACAGATCAAGGTGAGAAAATATAAAGAATAGGGATGAAAAATGGCAAGCAGTGGGTGAATGACAATAAGTGTTTTATATGTTCACAACTGGGGCCTGCTACTGGCATCTAAAGTAAAGAGGCCAGTGATACTGTTAAACATCCTACAAAGTGTAGGACATCCCCTTACAACAAAGAATTCACCAGTCCAAACAAAATGTCAACAGTGCTACAGTTAAAATGCCCTTGGACAGTGCATATTGAAACCTGTTATAAAAATAGGTGTATTTCTTACATAAGCATTAGGTATTAGCACGAACTTCAGCTGGTACTCCACTTTGGTGATATTGAAGTAACTGTTGCTTTGTTTCAGTACCTAGAAATCAATACTTTTTTAAAAAAGTCTTGTTCCAATAGGAACTAATCATTGACTAATATAACAAAATCCAAAATGTGGACCACTCTACTGAACTTTTGAACCAGCTTCTTAAAAATTCATCGCAAAGAACACACACACACACACACAAGAGAGAGGAAAAAATGTAGTTTTTAGAAGAGACTGAAGAGACCTATCAACCAATTACAATGTACAAATATTTTCTTTTTTGAGAGCTGGGATCTCACTCTGTCAACAACCCAGGCTGGGGTGCAGTGATGCAATCGTACCTCACTGCAACCTCAAAATCCTGGGCTCCAGAGATCCTCCTGCCTCAGCTCCTGGAGTATCAGGGAACACAGGCGCGTGCCACCATGACCGGCCAATTTTTTTTTTTAAGAGATGGGGTCTCTCACTATGTTGCTCAGGTTCATAAACATTTTTTAATTCTAATTTAGATGAACACCTCCTTAAAAATGTATGGGACAATCAGAAATTGAACAATAAGTGGACATTTGGTGATATTAAGTGAATGTTAGTTTTTAGGTGTGATAATATAATATTTCAGAATGGTATAAAAAAAGACCTTATCTTTCAGAAAGATATACTGAAATACTAATGGATAAATAATATAATCTTTGGAATTGCGGAAAGAAGTGAGTGCTAGTATATGAAAAGTGTCCATGAACTGATAATTATTGAAGCTGTGTGATGGATAGTATGGGATAATTATACTATTCTCTTTAATTTTCTATATGTGCTTGATATACTCACTAAGAAACAGTTTTACCCATATATACGCCAACCTAATTTATCACAAAAGTAACACTGCTGTGCAGTGGGCAACATGTAGTTTTTCCAATAAAGGTGCTGCATCAATGGATTACTTATTTGAGAAAAATAAGTATCTTAATCTCCGCTCACCCAAGTCACAAAAATCAATTAAAAATGACTGTGGTCTATGTGGTTAAGGTAAAACAATAATGGCTTTAGATGAAAACATGGGCAATCATCTTCACGATTTTAGAGTAGTCCAAGATTTCAGAAACAGAACACAAATAGTTTTAAACTAAAGCAAAAAGATAAATCAATAGCTCTGTTCATCAAATGATAACATTAAATAAATAAAAAAGGAGTATATCTACAAAAAATTTACCCCCCACACAAAAAATCATATCTAGACTCTGTAAAGAACACCTGCAAACTAATAAGGAAAGGATAGAAAATCGAATGGTAAAATGCACAAAATACTTAAACAATTCACATAAAATACATTAAAATGGTCAATAAATATAGAAAAAGTTACTCATATTTATTACTCATTGACAAAATGCAAGTTAAAACCACAATGTGATACCTCTACTTCCTCACTGGAATTGTTAACATGAGAAGACAGGCAGACAATACCAGGTGTTGGTGAGGATCTGTAGCAACTGCAAGTTTCATATACTGTTGGTGTGAGACATAGTTTGGTATAGTTTAGTACAACCTCATAGAAAGCTCTTTGGCAGTGTCCTCTAAAGCTAAATGTATGCATACCCTACAGCCTAGCAATTCAAATTCTAAGGATATACCCAACAGAAATGCATACACATGTTTACCAAAACTCCTGTACTGGTATGTTCATAATTCTAGTGAAATACCATATGTCAGTAAGAAGGAACTGATTACAACTGTGTGCAAAAACAGTTCTAAATTTGCCAAGCACGATGTTGAACAGGAAGTCACACACAACTAAATAGATACAGTATCATTTTGTTTTAATGAAATCAATTAAAATTAATAAAATTAGTCAATGATACATTTTATTTTGATAAAGGTGAGAGATATGCAACATCTCTGGTTTTAGAAGTGGGTGTCAACTGTGGGGTGGAGAATAGTAACTGGAGTTGGCATAAGTGGGGTTTTCCGACATACTGGCCACATCCTCTTTCTTGGTTTAGGTGATGTTATACACGTGTTTGGTTTCAAAACATTCATTGAAGGGAGCCTCTAAGAAATACGTAAGTTTGTGCAAATATCTTATACCTCCATATTAAATTGCCAAAAAATACTACTAATTCAACTATGTTAAAATCTAGAGCTTGCTTTGAAAGAATTACATCCTAAAAGAAGTACTTGGTCACACAGTTCTCAACAATGTTTCTTATGAGACTTCTGACAATGTGATGTGATGATAGAATAAATGTATTCTTAAAAATAGAAGAACTAAATCATGATAAAAAAATCAAATATTGCCACAAACTGATGACGGATATTGGTTTTGATAAAATATCAAAGAAACTGGAATGATAATTATTATTGTATTTTCATGATTTTAAAGTAATATTTCAAAATGAATGAATCAATCAAGATGTGCAAAGATGTAATTTGACTAAACTATGTAATATCCTATGTAATTTGAAATATTAAAACTTAGAATAATTTTTCTTAACAAGTCCCTCCAAAAAAAAAGCAGAAAATAAAAAAATTGTAATTGAAGTGGCATTTTCCATTAATGTCATTGTTTACAAACTCTGAATTACCCTTTTGCAGGGAGGTAATGCTCTGATATTTATCAATTGGTTCTCAGTGATATTTTTAACATCAGCAGTGTGCTATCATGGTGGGAAAACAAAGAAGTACGTATTGAAAAGATATAAAAAATAATTTGTAGAAACAGACCGACTCTCATGAAGCCTGCAGTGACAGGTGTTATTTGATTAACATAAGGAAAAAGATCAAAATACACTGAGCACTTATCATGTTCAAGAGTTAGTTCTTAACTCCCTATATTTGTTCTCTTTTAATCTGTAAAATAATCCAGTGAGGCTGATAACATTGCCCTATTTAACACATGATAAAGTTCAATAAGTAGTCCAAGTTTGGGAAGATACTAAATGACTGGAATTTAAATCCAGGCCTGGCTCATGCAAGAGAGTATGATGAGTGTGGAACAGAATAACCAAGGGTATATTCATAACTATTGACTCTGGTTGGACTCTGAAGCCAGATGATTCCAGAGATGGGTTCCAAACAGAATTAGGAGTTATTGAGAGGTGAAGCCAGCTGGACTTCCTGGGTCAAGTGGGGACTTGGAGAACTTTTCTGTAGCTGGAGGTTTGTAAAATGCATCCATCAGTGCTCTGTAAAAACGCACTAATCAGCACTCTCTAGCTAGCTAGAGGTTTGTAAAATGGACCAGTCAACACCCTCTAAAATGGACCAATCAGCACCCTGTAAAATGGACCAATCAGCACCCTGTAAAATGGACCAATCAGTGCTCTGTAAAATGGACCAAACGGCACTCTGTAAAATGAACCAATCAGCAGGACAGGCATGGGGACAAATAAGGGAATAAAAGCTGGCCACCCCAGCCAGCAGTGGCAACCTGCTCGGGTGCCCTTCCACACTGTGGAAGTTTTGTTCTTTTGCTCTTCACAATAAATCTTGCTGCTGCTCACTCTTTGGGTCTGCACCACCTTTAAGAGCTGCAACACTCATCACGAAGATATAGCCCTCCACTCCATTTTGAAGCATATCATCTTTATAGGACAGGGGTAAAGTCCCAGTACTCACAGGAGAAAATGCTTAGGACTCTAACAGGTTTTTGAGAATGTGTCGGTAAGGGCCAGTAAATCCAACGTTTCTCAGTCCTCTTTGTGGTCTAAGAGGAAAGGCAAGGGTGCAGGTTTTCGACAATGCATCAGTAAGGGCCACCAAATCTGACCTTTCTTGGTCCTCATTGTGGTCTAGGAGGAAAACAAGTGTTTCTGCTGCTGCGTTGGTGAGTGCAACTATTCCGATCAGCAGGGTCCAGGGACCATTGTGGGTTCTTGGGCAGGGGAGGGGGGTGCAAAACAAACCAAAACCGTGGGCAGTATTTTTCTTTCAGATGGGAAACACTCAGGCATCAACAGGCTCACCCTTGAAATGCATCCTAAGCCGTTGGGACCAATTTGACCCGCAAACCCTGAAAAAGAGGCAGCTCATTTTTTTCTGCACTATGGCCTAGCCCCAATATTCTCTCTCTGATGGGAAAAACTGCCACCTGAGGGAAGTATAAATTACAGTACTATCCTGCAGCTTGACCTTTTCTGTAAGAGAGAAGGCAAATGGAGTGAAATACATTATGTCCAAGCTTTCTTTTCATTGAAGGAGAATTCACAACTATGCAAAGCTTGCAATTTACATTCCATAGGAGGATCTCTCAGCTTACCTCCATATCCTAGCCTTCCTATAGCTCCCCTTCCTATTAATGATAAGCCTCTGCTAATGTCCCCCACCCAGAAGGAAACAAGCAAAGAAACCTCCAAGGGATGGCAAAAAACCCCAGGCTATCGGTTATGTCCCCTTCAAGCTGTTGGGGGATGGGGATTTGGCCCAACCCAGGTACATGAACCCTTCTCCTTCTCTGATTTAAGGCAGATTAAAGTAGACCTGGGGAAGTTTTCAGATGATCCTGATAGGTAAATAGATGTCCCACAGGGTCTAGGACAAACTTTTGACCTCACTTGGAGAGATGTCATGCTATTGTTAGATCAAACCCTGGCCTTTAATGAAAAGAATGCAGCTTTAGCTGCAGCCTGAGAGTTTGGAGATACCTGGTATCTTAGTCAAGTAAATGAGAGAATGACAGCTGAAGAATGGGACAAATTCCCTACCAGTCAGCAAGCCATCCCCAGTATGGATCCCCATTGGGACCTTGACTCAGATCATGGGACTGGAGTCATAAATATCTGCTGACCCGTGTTCTAGAAGGACTAAGGAGAATTAGGAAAAAGCCCCTGAATTATTCAATGATGTCCACCATAACTCAAGGAAAGGAAGAAAATACTTCTGCCTTCCTCGAGTGGCTATGGGAGGCCTTAAGAAAATATACTCCCCTGTCACCTGACTCGCTCAAGGGTCAATTGATCCTAAAAGATAAGTTTATTATCCAATAAGCCACAGATATCAGGAGAAAGCTCCAAAAGTGAGCCCTGGGCCCTGAACAAAATCTAGAGGCGTTATCAAACCTGGCAACCTCGGTGTTTTATAATAGGGACCAAAAGGAACAGGCCGAAAAGGAAAAGCAAGATCAGAGAAAGGCCACAGCCTTAGTCATGGCCCTCAGGCAAACAAACCTTGGTTGTTCAGAGAGGACAGAAAATGGAGCAGGCCAGTCATCCAGTAGGGCTTGTTATCAGTGTGGTTTGCAAGGACTTTTTTTTTTTTTTTTTGAGACGGAGTCTCGCTGTCGCCCAGGTTGGAGTGCAGTGGTGCAATCTCGGCACTGCAGGCTCCACCCCCCGGGGGTTCATGCCATTCTCCTGCCTCAGCCTCCTGAGTAGCTGGGACTACAGGCACCCGCCACCTCACCCGACTAATTTTTTGTATTTTTAGTAGAGACGGGGTTTCACCATGTTAGCCAGGATAGTCTCGATCTCCTGACCTTGTGATCTGCCCGCCTCAGCCTCCCAAAGTGTGAGGACATTTTAAAAAAGATTGTCCAGTGAGAAACAAGCTGCCCCCTCACCCATGTCCACTATGCCAAGACAATCACTGGAAGGCACACTGCCCCAGAGGACAAAAGTTCTCTGGGCCAGAAGCCCCCAACCAGATGATCCAACAACAGACTGAGGGTGCCTGGGGCAAGCGCCAGCTCATATCATCACCCTCACTGCACCCCGGGTACGTTTAACCATTGAGGGCCAGGAAATTGACTTCCTCCTGGACACTGGCATAGCTTTCCCAGTGTTAATCTCCTGTCTCAGACAGCTGTCCTCAAGGTCCGTTACCACCTGAGGAATCCTGGGACAGCCTGTAACCAGGTATTTCTCCCACCTCCTCAGTTATAATTGGGAGACTTTGCTCTTTTCACACGCCTTTCTTGTTATGCCTGAAAGTCCCACACCCTTATTAGGGAGGGACATATTAGCCAAAGCTGGAGCTATTATCTACATGAATATGGGGAATAAGTTACCCATTTTTGTCCCCTGCTTGAGGAGGGGATCAACCCTGAAGTCTGGGCATTGGAAAGACAATTTGAGGGGTAAAAAAAGCCTGCCCAGTCCAAATCAGGCTAAAAGACCCCATCACTTTTCCTTATCAAAGGCAATATCCCTTAAGGCCTGAAGCTAGTAAAGGATTACAGGATATTGTCAGACATTTAAAAGCTCAGGGCTTAGTAACAAAATGCAGCAGCCCCTGCAACACCCCAATTCTGGGAGTACAGAAACCAAACGGTCAGTGGAAAGTAGTTCAAGATCTTAGACTCATCAATGAGGTAGTAATCCCTCTATATCCAGTTGTACCCAACCCCTATACCCTGCTCTATCAAATACCAGAGGAAGCAGAATGGTTCACAGTTCTGGACCTCAAGCATCCCTTCTTCTGTATTCCCCTGTACTCTGACTCCCAGTTTCTCTTTGCTTTTGAGGATCCCACAGAACATACATCCCAACTTACATTGACGGTCTTGCCTCAAGGGCTTAGGGATAGCTGTCATCTGTTTGGTCAGGCACTGGCCCAAGATATAGGCCACTTCTCAAGTCCAGGCACTCTAGTCCTTCAGTATGTGGATGATCTATTTTTGGCTACCTGTTCGGAAGCCTCATACCAGCAGGCTGCTCTAGATTTCTTGAACTTTCTAGCTAATCAAGGGTAGAAGGCATCTAAACCGAAGGCCCAACTCTGCCTACAACAACTCAAATATCTAGGCCTAATCTTAGCCAGAGGAACCAGGGCCCTCAACAAGGAACAAATATAGCCTATACTGGCTTATCCTCACCCAAAGACATTAAAAAAGTTGTGGGGGTTCCTTGGAATCACTGGCTTTGGCCAACTATGGATCCCTGGATACAGAGATAGCCAGACCCCTGTGTACTCTTATCAAGGAGACCCAGAGAGCAAATACTCATCTAGTAGATTGGGAACCAGAGGCAGAAACAGCCTTCAGAACCTTAAAGCAGGCCCTAGTACAAACTCCAGCCTTAAGCCTTCCCACAGGACAAAACTTATCTTTATACATCACAGAGAGAGCAGGAATAGCTCTTGGCATCCTTAGACTCGTGGGACAACCCCACAACCAGTGGCATACCTAAGTAAGGAAATTAATATAGGAGCAAAAGGCTGGCCTCACTGTTTATGGATAGTTGCGGCAGTGGCCGTCTTGGTATCAGAGGCTATCAAAATAATACAAGAAAAGGATCTCACTGTCTGGACTACTCATGATGTAAATGGCATACTAGGTGCCAAAGGAAGTTTATGGCTATCAGACAACCACCTGCTTAGATACCAGGTGCTACTCCTTGAGGGACTGGTGCTTCAAATACACATATGTGTGACCCTCAACCCTGCCACTTTTCTCTCAGAGGATGGGGAACTAATCGAGCATGACTGCCAATAAATTATAGTCCAGACTTATGCTGCTTGAGAGGATCTCTTAGAAGTCCCCTTAGCTAATCCTGACCTTAACCTACATACCGATGGAAATTCATCTGTGAAAAATAGGATATGAAGGGCAGGTTATGCCATAGTTAATGATGTAACAGTACTTGAAAGTAAGCCTCTTCCCCCAGGGACCGGCACCCAGTTAGCAGAACTAGTGGCACTTATCTGAGCCTTAGAACTGGGAAAAGGAAAAAGAGTAAATGTGTATACCGATAGCAAGTATGCTTATCTAATCCTACATGCCCATGCTGCAATATGGAAAAAAAGGAAGTTCCTAACCTCTAGGGGAACCCCATTAAATACCACAAGGAAATCATGGAGTTATTGCATGCAGTGCAAAAACCCAAGGAGATGGCAGTCTTATACCACTGAAGCCATCAAAAAGGGGAAGGAGAGGGGAGAACAGCAGCATAAGTGGCTGGCAGAGGCAGGCAAAGACAGAAGAGAGGAAAGAGAAAGAGAGAGAGAGGAAGAGACAGAGACACAAAGAGGGAGTCAGAGAGAAAGAAAGAGAGAGACAGACAAAGAAGGAGTCAAAGAGAAAGAGAGAGAGATAGAGGTAGTAAAGAAAAAAGTGTACCCTATTCCTTTAAAAGCCAGGGTAAATTTGAAACCTATAATTGATAATTGAAGGTCTTCTCCATGACCCTATAACACTCCAATACCACCTTGTTGTCAGTGTAAACAAGGGCATAGCCCAAAAGCACTGAGGCCAATGACAACCCATACCCTTCCTATCAAAAATCCTTAACCCAGCAGGTTTCCTAACAGGGGATCTAAATTTTAATTAATTGCCATACAAAGGTCCGACCAGACCTAGAATGAACCCCCTTCAGGACAGGATGATAGATGGTTCCTCCCAGAAGATTAAGGGAAAAAGACACCACGGGTATTCAGTAAGTGATAAGGAAACTGTTGCAGAAGCAGAATTAGGAAAATTGCCTAATAACTTGCTCAAACGTGGAGTTGTTTGCATTCAGCCAAACCTTAAAGTACTTACAGTATCAGGAAGGAGCCATCTATACCAATTCTATGTTAATATGGACTGAACGAGGTCTTATTAATAGCAAGGAATAACTGAAATTCCAAACTTACAAGGTTTTCAAGAAAAGTGAAGTTTGCTAAAAGTTAACAGTGTAATGTGTATTATCCTAACTTCCAATCTTGTGGAAATCAGACTCTATCTGTGCCTCTCAAAGCTCAAGTCCGTCAGTGCAGGGCCATACAACTAATACCCCTACTTACAGGGTTAGGAACCGGAATAGCCAGTTTATCTACTTTATTATCCTACTACCACACACTCTCAAAAGATTTCTCAGTTTACAAGAAATAACAAAATCTATCCTTATTCTACAATCCCAAATAGACTCTTTGGCAGCAGTGACTCTCCAAAACCGCTGAGGCCTAGACCTCTTCACTGCTGAGAAAGGAGGACTCTGCCCCTTCTTAGGGGAAGAGTGTTGCTTTTACTCTAACAAGTCAGGGATAGTATGAGATGCTGCCTGGCGTTTACAGGAAAAGGCTTCTGAAATCAGAAAACGCCTTTCACACTCTTATACCAACCTCTGGAGTTGTGCAACATGGCTTCTCCCCTTTCTAGGTCCTGTGACAGCCATCTTGCTATTACTCGCCTTTGGGCCCTGTATTTTTAACCTCCTTGTCAAGTTTGTTTCCTCCAGAATTGATGCCATCAAGCTACAGATGGTCTTACAAATGAAACCCCAAATGAGCTCAACTAACAACTTCTACCAAGGATCCCTGGACCAACCCACTGACCCTTTGGCTGGCCTAGAGAGTTCCCCTCTGGAGGACACTACCACTGCAGGACCCCTTCTTTGCCTCTATCCAGCAGGAAGTAGCTAGAGTGGTCATTGCCCAATCCCTAACAGCAGTTTGGGTGTCCTGTTTAGAGGGGGTATTGGGAGGTGAAGCCAGCTGGACTTCCTGGGTTGAGTGAGGACTTGGAGAACTTTTCTGTAGCTAACTAGAGGTTTGTAAAATGCACCAATCAATGCTCTGTAAAAAAGCAACAATCAGTGCTCTGTAGCTAGCTAGAGGTTTGTAAAATGCACTAATCAGTGCTCTGTAAAAACGCACCAACTGGCACTCTGTAGCTAGCTAGAGGTTTGTAAAATGGACCAATCAGCACTCTGTAAAATGGACCAATCAGCAGGACATGGTTGGAGACAAATAAGGGAATAAAAGCTGGCCACCCCAGCCAGCAGCAGCAGCAACCTGCTGGGGTCCCTTTCCATGCTGTGGAAGCTTTGTTCTTTCACTCTTCACAATAAATATTGCTGCTGCTGACTCTATGGGTCTGCACCACCTTTAAGAGCTGTAACACTCACCTCAAAGGTCCACGGCTTCATTCCTGAAGTCAGCAAGACCACAAACCCACCAGAAGGAACAAACTCTGGACACATTATCGAGTTTGATATAAAGTGTATTCACATTATCTTTGAGGTTTATGGCAAGATGAAAAATTATCCCCAAAGATATCCAGGTCTTAATCCATGGAATCCATCAATGTTACGTTTATATAGAAAAAGGGTCTTTGCAGATGTGATTAAGTAAGAGATCTTAAGATGGGGATATTATCTAAATAATCTGGGTGGATCCTAAATGTGATCTCAAATGTCTTTATAAGAAGGAGGCAGAGGAGGCACGGTGCAGTGGCTCACGCCTGTAATCCCAGGACTTTGAGAGGCGAGGCAGGTAGATCACGAGGTCAGAAGTTCAAGACCAGCCTGGCCAAGATGGGGAAACCCCGCCTCTACTAAAAATACAAAAAATTAGCCGGATGCGGTGGTAGGCGCCTGTAAACCCAGCTACTTGGGAGGCTGAGTCGAGAGAATCGCTTGAACTCTGAAGGCAGAGGTTGCAGTGAGCCGAGATCACACCACTGCCCTCCAGCCTGGGTGACAGAGTGAGACTTTATCTCAAAAAAAAGAATGAGGCAGAGGGAAGTATCACACAGAGGAGACAGCCATGTGACCACAGAGACAGAGGTTGAAGTGATGTAGTCACAAGCCAAGGAATCACACAGGCACCAGAAACTGAAGAGGCAAGAAATGGACTCTCCCCTAGAGCCTCCTCAAGGATTGCTGCACTACCAGCATTTGTTTCAGCTGACGAAAATAATTTTGAACTTCTGGATTTCATAACTTTAAGAGAATAAATATGTACTATGTTAAGCCACCCTAGAGATTTTGCTTAAGTTGTGTTTCATAGCATGTACACTATTTCCACCTGAATTGTAGGTTTAAGGGCGAGGGAGTGACTTGATGAACACTTTTGTAGATTACAAGGTTACTAAAGAACCCACCTACTTCTTGATACACATGCTGTTTAAAACCCAATCTTAGTCCCCAGATAGAATTTGCTTTCTTTCTTAATTTCCCTCAGAACTACTCATGAAAGGGAGTTGTAAAGTCAATGCAATTGAGCATACAACAACAATGAAAAAATACAAAAGCCAGATGACAACTACAGGGTTCAGTGACATCCTTTTATCCCTGACTGCAAGCCAGGGAGGAGGGAGAGGAGAAGTCTGTGACGGTTAATACTAAGTGTCAACTCGATTGGATTGAAGGATACAAAGTATTGATCCCAGGTGTGTCTGTGAGGGTGTTGCCAAAGGAGATTAACATTTGACTCAGTGGGCTGGGGAAGGCAGACCCACTCTTAATCTGGGTGGACACAATCTAATCAGCTGCCAGTGAGGCTAGAACATAAGCAGGCAGAAAAATGTTAAAAGAGAGACTGGCTTAGCCTCCCAGCCTACATCTTTCTTCCATGCCGGATGCTTCCTGCTCTCAAATATCAGACTCTAAGTTCTTCAGTTTTGGAATTCAGACTGGCTCTCCTTGCTCCTCAGCTTGCAGATGGCCTATTGTGGGACCTTGTGATCATGTGAATTAATATTTAATAAACCTCTCTCTCTCTCTCTCTCTATATATATATATATATAATATACTCATATATATATTTCATTAGTTCTGTCCTTCTAGAGAATATATATATATGTGTACATATATGCGTATATATGTGTGTATATGTGTATATATATATATATATACAAGGAATATATATAAGGAATATATATATATATATTCCATTGGTTCTGTCCCTCTAGAGAACCCTAATACAAAGTCTATGACAGAAGAAGGTGAAGATGCAGAGCCCGATCCCTCCCAGTTCACCTTTCTACAGTTCACCAGCCTGAAGCCACCAGGAATTCGGAGAGGAAAAAGTGATTTAAATTGGTTGAGAGGCTGGACCTTCAGCACTGCTCTTTCTAAACATCTGAAAGTCTGTGTATGTCTATGCAATTTTCCCAGGATTCCACCTTGGAAGGGGAAGAAAACTTTGACAGAAGTTATTGAAAGAGGCAATGGTGAGAATGAATAAGGCTTGTTTATGATTACATGTACAGAGTTTAACCCATTCCAAAAAATAGTTACTCGTGTATCTCATTTCATTTCTACAACTCTGAGTTTTAAAAGGTAAAAATCTAGCAAAGTTAAAGAGTTCACTTAAAGTCATGCAAGAAAGAAAAAAATAGTAGGAGCTACCATAAGCTTCCTTAAGCTATTCTGTTCATTGTTAAGCAGGGTGCTCATGCATTATGTACATTATCTCATTTAATCCTCACTTGACCCTACTAGGTAGGCAGTTTATCTCCAGTCTTCAGATGAAGAAACAGCCTTAAAGAAATTAAGCAACTACTGACTGTAACAGAGCAGGGATTTACCCTACATCTATCGAGTTCCAAAGAATAGGTACTTTCTGCTTTGAAGTTTGTAAAAATTACAAGCCAACTTTGAACTTTCAGTAGAGCATGGACATCATTTGTCAATGGATGAACTTGATTAGATTCAGAATAGGAGGAAATGATGAGGACTTAGGAAAGACTGTGTTGGGGAAGAATTTATGTTGTGACTCTACCAAATTAAGGCAATGCTGACTTTTACCTGGTTTCATTTGAAAAGGAAAACAACCAACTTACTTCACAAAGGAAAATCAATGTAAAATCTTCTCATCGATACCTGTGATACTCTGACAGAGGTTTTAATACTACTGCAACACACTCCCACATTTGACTTAAAATGTAAGTAAGAGCATTAATGTCCAGCTTCAGAAAATTGGTGGGAATTGGGTGATCATTTCTAGATAAATACTTCCCTTAGATATAGATCAATGCATTGATGCAAATGAGGAGGATTCTGTGTGCACCTTCCAAGGATCTGGATCCTTGTTGGTGTAGGGGTATAACTTGTTGGGAAGGGTGTAACAAATTCGTTTCATTGGAGGCTCAGTCAATGTTGACCTCCTCTTCTCTGCATCTGTACTATTAAAAAAAAAAACAAAACAAAGAAAGTGACTTAATACAGAAAATTGTTTACACAGGTAGTAAAAAGTCAAAAGAGCATAAAAGAGACATTGAGGCTACCCAGAGATGAATAACTTAAGAAAGAAGATACCACTCCTAAGACTGGGAAAACCTGAGAGAAGAATGGGATTACCAGAACATAGGAGCTTAGAGGATGGATCTGGAGGGCTTGTGCTTGGACCTATGGAGAGACACTCTGTGGAGCGGGTATCATGTATTGGACATTCAGATCTCTGAGGAGGGTGAAACCACAACTGTAACTCCAACTGCGAAGGCCAAGCTACTGCTAGTCCCCTGAGGGGTTTCCTTCTAGCTGGCAGCAGGAGACCTGAAATAGTCTGGAGACTGCAGCTGGAGGTGGCTGCTCTGAATGCTGTCTATGCTATTTCCATATTGGTCCCGCCATTTTTATGAGGGACACTGTCAGAAGCTAAAATGCAGGGAGGGAGTCGCTTGTTCCTTTCCTCTGACTTCCAATCACCCTCTGGCTTCCATGGGCAAAAAATGAAAGGTAAACAAGTTGACAAAGATGTCTCGGAAATTACAGTTTCCAGCAATTCTCAACTCTGCCCAGAGTGCAGAGGGTGCATCCAGAGCCAAAATCCAATAATGGGTCCGAGATATTAGTCACAGCAGTGAGAGTAAAATAGAGAAAATTCAGAAGACCTAAGGGTCAAATTTAAAAAGGACAGACGATATTTGTGCATTTCAACATCATAATTAACAACCACACAAAATTCTATATAATCAAGCCCTCCCAAGATTATTGCCCAATCACACCAGAACAGTTTCCTCATTTTGTTAATAAAGACAATAACATCCCTTTACCAGCTTTCTACTCTTAGGACGCAGGTTAAGTTGAACTTCACAAAGAACAGGCAAGTTTAGAATAAATTGCAAAGAATAAGACTTACAGGTAATGATGCACATTTTTTGTTGTAATAAGAAAAAGGCATAACATGGGACCCTCTGACCATTTATTTTATTTATTTATTTTTTTTGAGACAGAGTCTTGCTCTGTTGCCCAGGCTGGAGTACAGTGGTGTGATCTTGGCTCACTACATCCTCTACCTCCTGGGTTCAAATAATTCTTATGTCTCAGCCTCCCATGTAGCTGGGACTACAGGTGTGTACCATCCCACCCAGCTAATTTTTTCTATTTTTAGTAGAGACGGGGTTTCAGTGTTGGCCAGGCAGGTCTCGAACTCCTGGCCTCAAGTGATCGGCCTAACTCGGCCTCCCAAAGTGCTAGGATTATAGGCATGAGTCACCATGCCTGGACTCTCTGATCAAATTTTTAAGTGTACAGTACATTATTGCTAGCAGTATGAACAATGTTGTACAAAAGATCCCTTCTAGAACTGTTTCATCTTGCATAACTGAAACTTGAAATGCATTAAACAGCAAGTCCCCATTTCCTCCTCCCCTCAGCCCCTGGAAACCACCCTTCTACTTTCTGCTTCTATGACATTGACTGCTTTAGACATACACATATAAACACAAATAAATGAAATCGTGCAGTATTTGTCCCTTTGTGATTGGATTTTTCCATTTAGCACAATGTCCTCACGGTTCATCTGTTATCACATATAACAGGATTTCCTTTATTTTGAAGGCTCCATAATTTTATGTGTATACCAAATTTTCTCTATTAATTCATACATTGATGGACATTTACATTGCTTCTGCATCATATATATGTGTGTGTGTATTTTATATATATGCTTGGGTTTATTTCTGGGCTCTCTGTTCCATTGTCTATATGTCTGTCTTTAAGTTAGTACCATAATGTTTTGATTACTGTAGCTTAGTGATATGTTTTAAAACCAGGCAGTGTGAGGCCTCCAGTTTTGTCCTTCTTTTCAAGATTGCTTTGGCTATTTGAGCCCTTTTTGGGTCCATGCAAATTTTAGATTTGTTTTTTCTATTTCTGTAAAAATTGCTATTGGGATTTTTTTATTGATAGGGATTGCATTTTAATACTCTGAAGTTTTCCAATCAATGAATACAAATATCTTTCCATGTATTTGTGTCTTTAATTTTTTGGATCAAGGTTTTGTAATTTTCAGTGTATAAGACTTTTACCTCCTCAGTTAAGTTTATTCCTAAGTATTTTATAATTTTGATGTTATTGTAAATGGAATTGTTTTCTTAAATTCATTTTCAAATTGTTCATTGTTATTTTATAGAAATACAATTGAATTTGCCTATTAATTTTTTATCCTGCAACTTTACTGAATTTATTAATTCTAGCAGGATTTTTGTGAAGTCTTTAAGGTTTTGTACATGTAAGATCATGTCATCTATGAACAGAGATAATTTTACTCTTTCTGATTTGGATATCTTTTACTTCTTTTACTTTCTTGATTGATCTGGCTAGGACTTCCAGTATTACATTAAATGGAAATGACAAATGTGGACCTTCTTGTCTTGTTCCTGATCTTAGAAGAAAAACTTCTAGTTTTCTACCATTGAGTATGGTTTTAGCTGTGGGCTTTTTATATGTGACCTTTATTATGTTGAGGTTTTCATCCTATTCCTAGTTTGCTGAATGTTTTTAATTATAAAAGGCTGTTAAATTTTCTCACATGCTTTTTCTGCACCTATTGAAATTATCATGTGATTTATTTTCCTTTAATCTGTTAATGTGATGTATCACATTAACTGATTTTCTTACCGTGAAACATCCTTGCATTCCAGGGATAAATTCCACTTTGTCACGGTGTATGATCATTTTAATGTGCTGTTGAATTAGGTTTGGTAGTATTTTATTAAGGACTTTGAATTGTATCCATCAGAGATATTAACTTGTAATTTTCTTTTTATGAAGTGTCTTTTTGTGGCTTTGGTATCAGGGTTATGCTGGACTCATAAAATGAGTTTGTAAATGTTCTTTTCTCTTAAGATTTTTGGAAGAGTTTGCAAAGATTTGATGTTAACTCCTTTTTAAGTATCTGGTAGAATTCACCAGTGAAGCCATCTGGTCCTGATTTTTCTTAGTTGGGCAGCTTTGACTATGGATTCAACCTCCTTTCTAGTCATACTGCTCAGATTCACTATTTTTTCATGATTCAGTCTTGGTAGGTTGCATGTTTCTAGGAATTTATTTCTTCTATATTATCCAATTTATTGGTGTATAATTGTTCAGAATACCCTCTAATAATCAATTTTATTTCTCCCTTTCATTTCCAACTTATTTGAGTCTTCTTTATTTCCTAGCATAGCTAAAGGTTTATCAATTTATTGATTTTTAAAATAACTTACTTCATTGAGTTTTTTTCTATTCTTATTCTATTCTCTATTTTGGCTATTTCTGCTGTAATTTTTATTACTTCCTTCTTTCTGATAACTAAGGGTGTAGCTTGTTCTTTTTCTAGTTTATTGGGGCGTAAAGTTAGGTTGTTTACTTTGAATCTGTAATTTTAATGTAGATGTTAACTGCTGTAAGCTACCCTCTTAGTATTGCTTTTGCTGTACTTGCTGTTATGTTGTGTTTTCTTTTTCATTTGTCTCAAGATATCTTCTAAATTTTCTGTTTTCTTCCATGATGCATTCTTTCTTCAAGATTGTGTTGTTTAACTCCCATGTATTTGTGAATTTTCCAGTATTCCTTCTGCTATTAAATTCAAATTTCATTCCATTGTGGTCAGAAAAGGTTCATGGTATGATTTCAAATGTCTTAAATTTGATAAGACTTGTGACCTAACATGATATTTCCTGGAGAGTGTTACATGCGTGCTTGAGAAGAATATGTATTCTGCTACACTTGGGTAGAATATTCTGTAGATGTCTGTTAGGTCTATTTGTTTTTTAGTATTTTTCAAGCCCTCTGTTTCTTTATTGACCTTAATTCTGTATGTCAATCCATTATAGAAAATGGGTTATTAAAATATCCTACTATTACTGTGTTGTCATCTATTTTTTCTCTTCAGTTCTATCAGTGTTTGCTTCTTATATTTAGCTGTTCTGATGTTGGCTGCATATATATTCATAACTATATATTCCTGTTGAATTGACCCTCTCGTCATTATGCAATGTCCTTCTTTGTCTCTTATTAGAGCTCTTCAGTTAACATTTATTTTTTCTGATATAAATATGGATACCCCTACTGTCTTTGGTTACCATTTATGTGGAATATCTTTGCCATCCTTCAACTTTCTTTTTTTAAAATTTTTATTTTAGGTTCAGGGGTAAATGTTCAGGCTTGTTATACAGGTAAATTGCATGTCACGCGGGTTTGGTATACAGATTATTTCATCACCCAGGTAATAAGCATAGTACCTGACAGACAGATTTTCAATCCCCTCCCACCTCTCACCCTCCACCCTCAAGTAGTCCCCTGTTGTCCTCTTCTTTGTGTCCATGTGTTTTCAATGGTTAACTCCTACTTACAGGTGAGAATATGCAGTATTTATTTTCTTTTCCTGCATTCGTTCACTTAGGATAATGGCCTCTAGTTCCATTCATGTTGCTGCAAAAGATATGATCTCATTCTTTTCTATGTCTGCGCAGTATTCCATGGTATATATGTACCACATTTTCTTTATACAGTGTACCATTGATGGGCATTTAGGTTGATTTCATGTCTTTGCTATTGCTATTGCTATTGTGAGCAGTGTTGCAAAGAACATACACATGCATGTGTTTTTATGGTAGAACGATTTGTATTCCTTTACGTATAAACCCAATAATGGGATTGCTGAGTTGAATGGTAGTTCTCTTTTAAGTTCTTTGAGAAATTGCCACACTGCTTTCCACAATGACTGAACTAATTTACATTCCCACCAGAAGTGTATAAGTATTCTATTTTCTCTCCAACCTCACCAGAATCTGTGTTTTTTGTTTGTTTGTTTGTTTTTACTTTTTAATAACAGCCATTTTGACTGGTGTGAGATGCTATCTCATTACGGTTTTGATTTGCATTACGAGTGTCTTATCGTATGCTTGTTGGCCACATGTATGTCTTCTTTTGAAAAGTGTCTGTTCACGTCTTTTGCCCACTTTTTCACGGGATGTTTGTTTTTTGCTTGTAAATTTGTTTAAGTTCCTTACAGATTTGGGATATTAGACCTTTGTCAGATACACAGTCTGCATATATTTTCTCCCTGCTGTAACTTGTCAGTGTACTGTGTTGATAGTTTCTTTTGCTGTGCAGAAGCTCTCAACAGATGCAGAAAAGACTTTCAATAAAATTCAGCATCCCTTCAACTAAAACACCCTTAACAAAGTAGGTATTGAAGGAACACACCTCAAAATAATAAGAGCCATCTATTATAAGCCTATAGCCAACATCATCCTGAATGGGCAAAAGCTAGAAGCATTCCCCTTGGGAACCAGAACAAGACAAGGATGCCACATTGTACTGGAATTCCTAGCCAGAGCAGTAAGGCAAGAAAAAGAAATAAAAGGCATTCAAATAGAAAGACAGTATAAGTCAAACTATCTCTGTTTGCAGATGATATGATTCTATACCTAGAAAACCCCATAGTTTCGGCCTCAAAGTTCCTAGATCTGATAAACAAATACAGGAAATTTTCAGGATATGAAATCAATGTAAAACAAAAATCAGTAGCATTTCTATACACCAACAAGATCCAAGCTGAAAGCCAAAGCAAGAACACAACCTTATTCACAATAGCCACAAAAAGAATAAAATACTGAGAAATACTGCTAACCAGGCAGGTGAAAGACCTCTACAACAAGAATTACAGAATGTTGCTCAAGGAAATAAAAAATGACACAAACAAATGGGAAATATTCCATGCTAATGGAGAGGAAGAATCAATATTGTTAAAATGGCCATACTGCCCAAAGTAATTTATAGGTTCAATGCTATTCCAATCACACTACCCATGATATTCTTCACAAAATTAGAAAAAAACTATTTTAAACTTATATGGAATCAAAAAGAGCCCAAATAGCCAAGGAAATCCCAAGCAAGAAGAACAAAGCTGGAGGCATCACATTACCCAACTTCAAACTATACTGCAAGTCTACAGCAAGCAAAACAGCATGGTGCTAGTACAAAGGCAGACACATAGACCAGTGGAACATAATAGAAAGCCCAGTAATAATGTCACATACCTACAACAACGTGATCTCTGACAAAGTTGACAAAATCAAGCAATGAAGAAAGGACTCTGTATTCCATGAATGGTGCTGGGATAACTGGTTAGCCATATAAAGAAGATTGAAACTAGATCCGTTCCTTACACCATGTACAAAAATCAGTTCAAGGTGGTTTAAAGACTTAAATGTAAAGTCTAAAACTATAAAAAATCCTGGACAATAACCTAGGAAATTCTGGACATAGGCTCTGGCAAAGATTTCGTGATGCAGGCACCAAAAGCAATTGCAACAAAACAAAAATTGACAAACGGGACATCTTTTCATTTTCAACTTCTATGTGTCTTTAAGTCTAAAGTAAATCTCTTATAGGCAGTATGTAGTTAGATCTTGTTGTTGTTGTTGTTTTATCCATTCAGCCACTTTATGTCATTTCATTGGTGAGTTTAATTCATTTACATTTAAAGTAATTATTGTTAGGGAAGGTCTTACTCTTGCCATTTTCTTAAGTATTTTAAGCCTATCTTGTAGCTCTGTTGTTCCGCTTTTCTACTCTTGCTGTCTTCCTTCATATTTCAATGATATGAAAGGCTAGTAACATGCTTTGATTCCTTTCATTTCCTGTGGTGTATTTTCTATAGGTATTTTCTTTGTGGTTACCACAGGGCATACATAAAACATCTTATATCTATAAAAATCTATTTTAAACTGGTAACAGTTTAACGTAATTGCAGACAAAAACTCAAAACTTTTACCTTCCCACCATTTTATATCGTTGATAACAGAAATTACACCTTTTTATAGCCTGTATCCATTAACATATTATTGTAGCTAGTTACTTTTTATTCTTTTGTTTTATAATTTCTTTTAGAATTAAAAATGATTTATGTACCACCATTACAGTATTACAATATTCTGTATATTTCTATGTAGATAGATTTACCAGTAAACTTTATACTTTCATATGTTTTCATGATGCTGTTTAGCATTCTTTTATTGCAACTTGAAGGACTCTGACATTTCTTTTAGGGCAGGTCTAAAGATGATGAACTCTTTCAGGTTATGTTTACCTGGGAAAGGTTTTATCTGTCCTTTACTTTTGAAGGACACTTTGCTGGATATTATAGTATTCTAAGTTGGCAGTGTTTTTTTGTTTTAATTACAGTTCTTTGAATATATTAACCCACTCCCTTCTGGTCTATAAGTTTCTCCTGAGAAATCTGCTGACAGCCTTGTGCAGACTCTTTTGTATATGATGAGTTGCTTTTCTCCTGGTGCTTTCAAAATTCTCTTTTGTCTTTGTCTTTTGACAATTTGATTTTAATGTCTCAGTGTGGATTTCTTTGCATTCATCCTACATTAAATCTGTTGAGCTTTTTAAATATAGATATTTATTTTCCTCCTCAGAGTTTAGAACTTTTTGGTTATTATTTTTTGAAATAATTGCTTGGCCTCTTTCTCATTTTCTTCCTCCAAAACTTTCATAATGAATATATTGACTTATAAATAGTGCCCCATAAGTCCCTTAGGGTTTCTTCACTCTTTCATTCTTTTTAAATTTTTGTTCCTTTGATTGGATAATTTCAAATGACATATCTCAGCATTCACAGATTATTTTGTCTGCTTGATCAAATCTGCAGTTTAACCCCTGTAGTGAATTTCTTCAGGTTATCATATCCTTCAGCTCCAAAATTTTTGCTTGTTTCTTTTTAAACATATTTTCTGTATCTTTGTTTAAAGATTTTTGTTCATGGATCATTCTCCTGAGCTCATTAAGCATCTTGATGACAGTTATTTTCAATTATTTTTCAAATATATTGCATGCTTTTTTTCTTCAGGATTGATTTCTGAAGATGTACATTGTTCCTTTACTTTGGCCATGTTTGTTTGCTTCTTCATGTTCTTTGAAGCTTTGTGTTTATATCTATGCATTTGAAAAAAACAGCCACATTTCCCAAAGACTAATGAAGACTTCTACAAAGACTAACAAGTAGTCTTCATAGACTAACACTATATAGAGAAAGACTTTTATTGGTCAGCCCAGCTAGAGAATCTGGAGACCTCTCAAACCTTTCCTGTGAATGTATTTTCTCTGGACTTGTGCATCTAAAGCCCAAATTAGAGGGATTTGTTGGTTACTTTTATTCAGGAACTCATAATCTCTTGTGCACTCTGGTGTATGAGGCTTTACAAGTTCTTAGTACTAGAAGAGGAAGCTGTCCCATGCTCTCTGGTTCCCAGTGGCCATCAAGTAGCTCCCTGTCCACACCCTTAGTCATTCTAGACTGCTATCAGTTCCTCAAGCAGTCCCCCAGAAAGCTGAATTGTAGGGTACACACTCTGCTCCTCTCCCTCTCTCCCATTCTGTGTGAGGTATGAGGTGAGACAAAAGCCAATCCCTCAAGCTATTCTCAAAAAACACATGGCGTTGCAGGCAAATTCCATTTTTCTCTCTTTCTCCTTGAGAAGAAGACTCAGATTGAGCACCTTCTCTCAATCATGCAAATCCATGCCAGCTGTAGGCAACTCTCTGCTTTCTGTTGTCTCTGCTACCCCCAGGCCTACAACCTGTGCTAGTTCCTACAGCACTCCAGCTGAGGAAGTAGTTAAGGGAGAAATCAATCCCTTAGGGAGTTCTCCAAAAAGCTCGGACATTGGAGGCAAACTCCATTTCTCTTTCTACCTTCTGGGGGAGAAGTCTTAGGTTAAGAGCCTTCTCCCAATCATGCAAAGCGGTACTAACGGCTGCAGGCTGCCAGCCACTTTCTGCTATTCTCAGTTGCCTTCAGGCCTCCAACCTATGTCATGTCAGTTCTATCTGTATTCTGAATGAAAAGTTAGGTGAAACAGAAACCAGTCTCTTATGTAGGGCTCCATAAAGTCAGAATGTTGGATTATCTTTCTTTCCCCCAAGGCAGAGTCACACGCCAGGGCTTTCTCTATATATACTGAGCTGTATGGGCTTAGGGCAAGAGCTATCACAGGTACAGTGAAATTGTTCTTCTTACACATTTCATTTCAGCTCTTCTCAGCTTTGTGCTCACCTGAGGTATTGCAACTTCTTAACTGCATTCTGGAAACCTCATAAAACTATTTTGGTCGGTGTATCATTGGTAAACCATTGTTTAAAGAATGAGGATGGAGACTTCCTATCATGCAGACAGCACTACTTTTTAAATAGCAATTACTACATATATTAGCATAAACCTTCGCCCAATATGTCAAGATGTTAGTTCTCTTTGTATACTTAGAACATTAAATCTCTAAAGCTATGTTCCGGTGTTAGACTTCTCTCTTCCCACTATGTGCTTATTATTGTACCAGGCAATAGGCACAAAGAGGTTTGCAATAAGATGTCATTGTCTATAAGAGATAACTTTTGAGGAGAAGCAGTATATGAAAAGGGTAGGAGTGTAAGCTTTTGCATCAGAAAAACCTGGGTTTAAAGTATGCCTCTTATAGCTTCTGGAATGTAGATAAAATATATAATCTCTCTAATGCAGTTTTGTCATTAGAAAAATGAAGTGATAATACTATCTAACTACTACTGTTACAATAAGGACTAAATAAGGTAATATGTGTCAAGTTCTTAGCCAAGTGTCTGGCACACATACAGTTAAATGCTTAATATTCAAAATGTGTTGAATATTGTTTTCATTGTTTTGCCAGATTTAGTAATACAAAATGGAATGGCCCTACAAGATAGAGAAAGCTTCTACAATAGCATCAATAAACTCTCATTTCACACTTGCTCTACTGTTACTTTGTTTTATCTTACTGCTTTCTATTTGTTTTCATCACCTGCATTGTGTTCATTTGAAAATGCACAGGGTCTAAACAAATAAAGTCAAGAAAAAATACAAAAGCTGTTTTGAAAGAATTAGTAAATTTTGACAACAAGCATATTAATGTTGTAAGATTTGGCATATCTTGGGATTCTGAGATAATTACTAGTGAAAGAAATGAACAGAAAACAATATTTTTAGTTTCACTTCTCTGTTGAATGGATAACATTTTTATTGTATTTTTTAAAAATCAGTGATATTCCTGAAAAATGAGCAATATATGAAATGATAAATTTATTTAAAAACTCGTATAGCTAAGAAATGTAATCAGCTTATGCAATTTTTCTAGTAAAATGATAATTACATATATACAGTTATGTGTATTATTCATTCTCCTAATCTATATTTTGTGCATGTATTGTTAATGCTCCACTATTTTAATATGCAAAATGCCATAAAATAGCACTGGTGGGGACCTTAGATAGCATGTCTCATAGTCTCAATTTGTAGAAAAGAAAACTGGGAAATAAACTCGCTGAGACCTACAAAGATCAGACTGGAAATTAGAAGCAAATCTGGGGCTATAATCTTTTCTAATTTATGCTATCTTCATTTTTCACATGATTTATTCACAGACACAGTCTAAAAGATAAATGTTGGCATTCAATTAAACTAGTACTTTTGACCTCCCAATTTGTGTATCAGTCTTGCATAATGAAAAAGAAGATTGGTAAAAAGTTATTGATTGTCACTTGGGTCTATTTGTTGGCAAGTAAGGAGTCATCAAATACTCCTTATCAAAAAAATACCTGCCTACATTTTATATTTTTCTGAAATTTTACTAATTAAATAATTATTTATTTGATTTACATGAGTAAATGCTTCAAAGATCTATTCAGATGCAAGAACTAATGAAAGTAGAGGAGAAAAAGCCATAAATTCAGGGGTTGACTCATTTACATTGAAAGGCAAAAGAGAAAAAATTAGATCTATCAACTGTATGGTCACTCCTGGTGTGCTTATCTATCTCTCCTATTGGATAAAATACATTTTTAGGACAATGATCAAACTTTATTCATCACTATACCATTCACACCTTCTAGGACTGGCACTAAGTAAGAGATTAATCGTTACATAAATTTTTAAATTTTTATTTATTAGGCACCTATTATGTGTAATTCACAGTGCTGTGCTGTGTATTTTTCAGTATGCTATCTTTTCCAAATTTAACAATACTTTGAGGTAGCTATTATTTTCTCCCATTTTACAGAAAAGAAACCTGAGGTAGAGAGATGATAGACAACTTGCCTAAGGCCACACACTTAACAAATGTAGTGCTGGAACTTTAACTCTGGTCCTTGTTTCAAGAGGCACTTCTTTTCCTACACCAAAAAAGCCACAGAGCCCACAGAATTATGGATTATCAGGACTTGAAGATGTCTTTAAACTTATCTAGATACTCAAAACTGGTTATATTAGGGATTAAAATCACTTTTCTATGCTTCATGGCTTCTTGTTTATTCCCAACAGTAGTGTAAATGAGCTGGTCACATTGATTCCTTTCTCACTATTTATTGAAAGCATGGATAATGAATTAAGAGTAACTTTGTGGAAGAGAAGAATATTAATAATATTTTATAATATGTTAATAATAAATAATAATGAATTAATACTTAATGAAATAATAACCAGGCCTCCATCCTGGTTTGCAGATGTCTGTCTTCTCATTGTACTTTACATGGCAGAGAGGAAGGAACTTCTCAAGTCTCTTTTTATATGGCACTAATTGCATTCAAGAGGGATCCACCCTCATGACCTAATTACTTCACCATTTATTGCGTAATTACTATGTGTGAGCAATATGAATGAATTCATTCTTTACCATTGCAAACCTATGAGATAGAAATCATTATTCTAATTTTTACACACAAGGAACTCAAGCTTAAAGACATTACAGGACTTTTCTAAACTCCCACGTGTATAGTACAGAAACACAGTAGGCCTCTTGGGCTGCACCTAATAAATTATGCTAATAATGTTACTCATAGTGAGGGAGGAACTGGAGATTGGGTTCAACCATATGGGCAATTAATCCTTCAGTTATGCCTACCTAATGAAGCCCCAGTAAAAACTCTGAACATGGGAGTTCAAGTGAGCTCCTGGGATGCAATACTCTGCAGATAGTGTCGTACATCAATACCAGGAGGTATTCTTTGTCATTAGGACAATAAGAGCTTCACATTTGGAATCCTCTTGGATTCTACCCTACATGTCTCTTTCATTAGCTGATTCTATCCTTTCCCTGTAGTAAATATTGTGAGTGCAATAGCTTTCAATAAGTCCTGTGAGTCTTTTGAGTGAATTAGCAAACCTGAGGGTGATTTTAGGAAACCTTGAACTTACCTCTCGAAGACCCCAGCCACCTCCTAATACCATCACATTGGGGGTTAGGATTTCAACCTATTAAACTGGGGAGTGGGGCATAAACTTCAAGTCCATAACAGCTTGTTAAGTAGTTCTACCAGATGGCAGTGGCAGCCTGGAAAGGTATCGCCACCTACTGGCATGCACTTGCACTGTGGCTGCAACTACTGTTTGTTGGATTTGGCAGGCATTACTATAAATCCCTACCCTAGATTCAGAACTTGAAAGCTGAGTTTTCCTGCAGTCCCAGTGTAAGCTGAGTCAATTGCCTAGATTCTGAACAATGTTCCCAGGAGTATCCATCTATATTGACCAGCTAAGGCTTGCAATGTCTCCTCCAAAAGGAATGTGGTAAGACTTCCCTCCAAGTGATATGAAATGGGCTTTATCAATCAGCAAGGCATTACTGACAAGTGGTGGGGTAACTAAGTTATTATTTTCCTTGTACATTTCAGTCTGCTCCATTGAGTAGAGGGAGGATGCTGTTTAGAGATTCTCATGTGTTGTGAGGCACACATGGAGCCAATGTAAACTCTTGTGTTGTTGCTTGCCTTGCTGCTGTCACAATTTGTCTCCTGATAAAGCAGGGTGTAAGGGGTCACACCCATGTAAATCAGTGGCATGATGCTTATAGAAAAAGGAACGAAGAAAGGAACACTTTATCCCTGGCCCACCTAATACCCTTGAGAAGGTCATGCAATTGATTCAATAATGTAAAACACTCAGATTGTGCACACATGTCTTATTGGGACCTGCTGCTTACCAGCATGCCAAGGGCCTTATGTTCAAAATCCAGAGCCTCAAAAATACTTACGAGGCATTACTACTCTCTTGGAAGTAAATCCAAATCCTTCAGAGGTCAGTTGGTACACTCTAGAGAAGGAAGCAACCATGTATGAACATGGTCATCCAGGACCACCAGGAGTTTATCAGGTAAACAACCAAAGGGTAAAAACAGTCAGGAACAGACAGAAAACTTAAAAAAAAAAAAAAATCCAAATCCCAAAACACCTGTCAAATGCAGCTGTACACTATCCTGTTGACTGTTGGTCTCATCAGTATTATTCTGATTTCACTGGTCTGCAATCTACAAGCTCAAAGCATCTAAGTAAGCCATTATTTCAACTAAACATGGAAAATGGTGAAGCCCACATGCCATTGAATTTGGCTAATACAAGCCCTATAACCCAAAGTCTCTACCAGCTTTCCCATCACCAACCAAACCAACAACTGAAGCAAAGGGCCTACAACAAATGGCTAAAAATACAAGGCACAGCACTTTGGGAGTCTGCGTTGTGCAGATCATCTGAGGTCAGAAGTTCAAGACCAGCCTGGCCAACATGGTGAAACCCCGTATCTTCTTAAAAAAAAAAAAAAAAACAAAATTAGCCGGGTGTGGTGGTGCATGCCTATAATCCCAGCTACTTGAGCAACTGAGGCAGGAGAATTGCTTGAATTCTGGAGGCAGAGGTTACAGTGAACTGAGATTGTGCCATTGCACTCCAGCCTGGGTGACAAGAATGAAACTCAGTCTCAAAAAAAAAAAAAAAAAAAAAAAGAAGGCCAGGCATGGTGGCTCATGCCTGTAATCTCAACACTTTGGGAGGCCGAAGCGTGTGGATCACCTGAGGTCAGGAGTTCGAGACCAACCTGGCCAAAATGATGAAACGCCGTCTGTACTAAAAAATACAAAAATTAGCTGGGCGTGGTGGCAGGCATCTGTAATCCCAGCTACTCAGGAGGCTGAAGCAGGAGAATCACTTGAACCCGGGAGGTGGAGGTTGCAGTGAGCTGAGATTGCGCCACTGCACTCCAGCCTAGGAGACAGAGCAAGACTCCATCTCAAAATAAATAAATAAATAAATTAATTAATTAATTAAATACAAATAAAACAAAAAAATACAAGACATGCCTACAGGCTAATGCTGGCACTCCAAACTCAGGCACAGATATTTTATTTGACATATAACCTGGCATCATATTAATAACAACCAAATTAGGAAATCTGAATCAAAACCAAATTCCAACAAAACTCCTCTCATTACCCATCTAGTAGAAACCTTGGACTAATTAGAAAGTTTTAGACATGGCCATCCTTAATGGGGGCTTAAGTGGTGTCAGTTGGGTCTGGCATATTTGTCCATTACAACAGCATCATGATGCCAATATCACCTTTGCTAGCTGTGAACCCAAAATCCCTTTGACTTGAAAGATATTTGCAAGCCAGGCTCCCAGGCCTAACATTGCCTCCAGATGACACAAATGGCTCCGTGTCACTATAATACCATACAGCCACAAAAGTAAGACCCACATTAATGTGAGTGGACATATACTTGAAAAGGATCCTCAGTCCCACATCCTGGATGACATTGCCCCAACCCAAGATTTCATCAATGGAAACGAATTCTTCCCCAGCACCAGAGATGACTTTACCCATGAAGTCAAAGCCTCCATCCCAGTGACACACATGGACTTCTCCTAAGGCCCTGACAAAGTGGACATGAGACATTTATTGCTTTTCTTCCTCTGACATTGAGGATTCTGTTGCTTAGTCTCATTGTCTGCTTAGCCCATGATCCCGGTATGCCCCTTGCTTTATGACAAAATACGCACACTCCTCTCTAAAGGAAAATCTGATAGAGGTTACTAGTATCTATGACATTCCAAAAATGAATGGAAATTATTACTTTCCCCCAGAGGCAACTGCACATTTCAATCAACCCTCAGCCCCTTGAGGAGAGAACTACCCACTCCAGGACTTTCTTCTATTACCCACCTCCAGTTTTCCACAACAACCTCCTGCCCTGTGTCTTGAATCATGATCACAGTAATCAACCATTTTCATTGGTGATACACAAATATCACTAATCTTTATGTATAATTTACTAAACAATCAACCACATACTCTCCAACAACGTAACTGCCAGAACTGCCACTTGACACTTTGCAACTCTACCAAGATATTATTGGAGATCCTGGAAATTTCAGATCTATTTTCTTGACTAATGCCATATAAATGGGAAACTTGGTTATATGCTGGTCTATAAGAACTGCCTATACTTCTACTCATGGTCTTCTTTTCTACTCTCATAATAAAATATTTTCTATACTGTTTAAGGCAATTTATGCCCTATTGTCTAAAGGTTTCCCCTGTTATCACCCCAACGTTTTCTTAATATGATGCAACAGCATGATAGGGCCAGTTGTATTAACCTTGTCTTTTATTTTCTATATTATGATACTGCGACATTTGGGGTCTTGGCAACCCTGAAGAAACTAACTTCTCCATCCTACCCAGGGTTAGCCTAAAGGGAGAGATATATTGCTACCTCAATTCCTACAGACAGTAAACAACTCAGTCAGTGAGCATGCTTTTCAAATGCAAACCAACCAATCTAGAGCTCATATCCTCAACCACCTTCTTTATTGGGCTCTCACACTTTAGGCTATTATTCACCTTCTCTAATCACTCTAGGGCCAGGTACCAGACAACTTGAAACAGCCCTTATGGCCTAAAGACCATTGGAGTTATTCAAAATAGCCAATTTGAGGCCTGCTTACCCAGCCTTGCCCATTCCTTCTCATGGGAACCACAGTAAGATTTCTTGCCCACAGTTTCTCCTTCTCTCTCTCCCTCCTTACCAACTACAGTGCTTCCCCGTGTGCTCCTCTACCCTCACAGTGTGATGTGGTGTGATGCATTTGTCTCCTTCTCTGTTGCAAGAACCTGAGGAAAAGGAGAAGCAGAAGGAAGAAACGAATAGACTATTTGGGGATATTTTGAGCAGAAGTATTTACTCCCACCAAAGATCACATTTCAGTTGATCTGGGATGGGCACCAGCATTTGGTATGTTTAAAAAGCTCTTCAGATGATCTGAATGTGCAGCCAGACTGAGAACCACAGTGTAGTTTATTGAATAGTTTTCTATTGAGTACCTACTGTGTGCAAAGTCATTTGTGTTATAAATTCAATCCCTATCTTACACAAAATGTTTGGGTTTATTTTGTTTTAGTCTCAATATCATGTGTTACCTTAAGGAAACTGTTGTTTAGTAATCAAAGCAAGACTTTCCAAGTTAGGATTTTCCATTTCTGCTCCTGAATACTTTTCTTCAGAGTTACTGAGTAAATAACTGTGGAAAAATTACTTAACCTTCTAATGCATCTATGTGTTTATTTGTGAAACAGACATCTGTACTTATTTTTTAGCAAAGGTTTGTTTTGTTGGTTATTTTTTGTGTGTGTTTTTGGTTTTGAAGTAATTTTCAACAATATTTTATCATTCTTGAATGAATGAGAATACTTTCAAAATGTACGACATCTCAAGATTTCTTTTCTTAGAACCAAGAACTTCGCCCATAGGTTTTTTCTTTCTTTCTTTTTTAATTGCAAAGTGAGTGGCAACACTACTCATGATATGAGATGCCAGAGCTAACATCCAAGAATAGACCAAAGTAGACACAAGATTTTTGTTGTTTGTAGAAACTGGGCTCCATTGTTCTAAAGTTTTATTCTAAACTTGGCGTTCTGAAATGGTTACTATAAGGTTAAAGTCTCTTATCTCCACAGCTTGTTGGACAATCACTAAGAGTTTTGTAATGATATAAGGAATTAACTAAACAACTTATAAAATTTTTCAAAGATAGTGATGAGCCCAAATCAAGATGTAGAGTTATTTCTCTATTCACAGATGCTACACATAGAATAGGTATCAACAGAGACCTTTCAGTTCACAATTTGAGAGTTTGGCAATGGTTGTACTATTACTTGACCAATGCTTTTCATGTAGTAGTATTAGTAACTATAGTAGCATTTGTAGTTTATGCCTGTGGTGGACACAAGGATAATTCAAGTTATAACAAGACAATCATTTCTGGAGCCTAAGTGAGTAACACCTTCCCTGAGTGTGGAGTGTTTAGCCAAGTAAAGTCCGTTATTTTTCTTAAGTGCCCATTACCATTTCACAAGGCTGATTATTTCACAAATCACAAGATAACACACAGGAGACCAAGGCTGACTTCTATTATTCTCAAGGGTGCATGTTATTTAGCTGTTATAGTAAAATGATTATGACTTTTACATTACCAGTCTAATGACAATATTCATTTACCATTCCTTTCTTTAAGATTATAATCAAGTTTCATTTGACCAACCAGTTAACTACATTTGTCAAATATTCAAATTCATGCATAGAAATAGAAGGAGATAAAGTAATCAGCCCAGGGTAGCTAAGGGACAGAGGCAGAATTCCAATTCATGTGTGTCTGACTATACAAACTAATAGTTTTCTCATTAAGTTGCTTCTTTGAAGAAGGTATTTGAAAGTTTCTCACACATACTAAGGGTAAAATAAATATAATATTTTTTTCTTTTTTTGAAAAAAACACAATTTAGTCATGAACTTACAGCTAACTTTGTAGGAAACTGGTCTTTATCCTGTTCCTAGTATGAGTGCCTAATGCCTCCCATCAAGCCATACATCTTTACTGTATGTTACTAAATCAAGATGTCATTCATACGAAACATTCTTTATAGTCTAAATAAGATTATGCAAATATTCACAAAAAAAGTAGAACTCTATGCTTCTCCTTCCACCTAAAAATCTCATTTCTATTTAAATAATACCTATGAAATTTTTACATTAATTATTTGTACAAAAAACAAAATATAAAAGTTTTTGCTTTTTAAAAATAAACTATTTTTATTACAGTAGAGGATCAAAGAAAATATGTTGCTAATACTGACATGAAAAGGGATTGAATCATGGGTTAAAGAGAGGAAATTAAAGGTGGAGGTATGGCTTTGCAGGCTAATTGGTACCTAAAGTCTGAGGACTTTTGTTTTTGATGGTAATACTGCTACAATTTTGCAAGAAGGGTTTCAAATTTAAGAAACTGGAATGAAACTCTGTTATTTCCTTTCTAAACTGCCTGTTCTACCTCTCAGTACAGAAGCTGATAAAAGCAAAGGGCATCCTAGTGGGATACTTATACTTGCTTTTTTTTTTTTTTTTTGTCCTGGACCTACTCAAATGTATACCAGAATAAAAACAACCATTTCAGTCAACATTAATATGGTATGAATGTTAATTTTTAAGCGTTTTCATATTTCAAATGTAAAGCCTGAAAGCAATAACTATGATGAAACGTAGTGAAAGGGTTGTTCTACAAAATTCCATAGAATTGCCCAAACTTCTACAATTTTAATCTATTAAGTTTCTTTCTGGTAATTAACAGAAATCTGGATTCTTATATTAAACCTATACAAGTCAAGTCATAGAGTAGTAACTAAAAATTGGAATTCATAAATCATGTTGATAGGTTTTATTTTAAAGTTTAAAAATATTATTTATATACTTCCACATGCATTTTGTATTTAAATTGCCATTAATCCGATTAATCATGGCAGATTCCCAATCCCAAAATGTCCCAAAGAAATAGTAAAACATATGCAAGCAGTATGTCAAAGTGAAATCCACCCTTAGGTCAGAACAGCTATAACTAACTCTTTTAATTTTTTTTTAATTTGATTAAACATCAGACTAATTAGAGCATATTATTCTGATTAATTTTCTTCAAGATTTATTAATTTGTGCAACACCTAAGATCTTTCATAAGAAGATCACCTTTCCCATTAACATGTTAACAGTCTGGAGCCAGAGTCTTCCAAAATTTTTAAAAGTAAATTGATAAATAATTGTTCTTGGTCTGCACTCTGCTATTATAAGAGTTCTAAGTTGCTTTTACTTTTACTTCTCAGCTTTAGATTTTTTATCCGTGCCATGACCCAAGTGGTTCTGAGTGAGTAAAGGTAATGCTGTATTTGGAAATGAGCTAACCACTTGAGATAATATACTCCCAAACGGCCAAGGGAGTCTTTATTCTCTGTAGGTACCTTTCAAGCAATCTGGAATGACAGAAAGTATTTTTGACTCAGTGGCCATAGAAAAATATTAAGCAAAACCTCTATCTGAAGAGCAAGAAGAGTGAGAAAGATAGTCTTTTATATGATACATAAAAAATGATTTGCTTTCCTTTATCTCCACTAAGGTGACAGACACCTGCTCACTTTTCTTTCAATTAACTGACAGATTTATCATAAATCAATACTTTCTAATGGATGAAAATTCTTCACTATGGTTGTTGGGTTAATAATTTGAGACCACCTTTCAGATGCATTGAAAGAAATATATCCTATTATTTTCAATTTATTGGAAAAGTAAACAAAACATTGTATTTTTTATATAAATTGACCTAATGCTAAGTTAAAAATGCAAATCACTAAAAGGAAACAAACAAAAAAATTAAAACCTGGAATTGAAAGTAAAAGCCTATTTTTCAATATAATGTATTCATTAGGAATATTCCAAACTCTTAAGTACCCATTATATCATTAATATAAAAATATTGGCTACCTGAGTACAAATATTGTGGACATAATTCTTGGCTATTTGACCATGGCACATTCTTATTCTCAAGTAGAGGTGGCCATTTTTCACAAGGTAGGTGTTCTTATTCAGATGGAAACTGAAAACTAAACCCTCAAGAATTCTCAACAATAATCATTTCTTACTTTTGAAACCTTGAACTCTGTTACAGCACTATGGATGATAACAAAGAAAATTATTTCCTAATCCACTTACTAGCTACTTGACCTTGAGCAAATCACTTGCCTTCATGATTCTAAGTTGCTTCAACAGTGATATGAGGAATGTTGAATTAGAAAATCACCAAGGTCTTTTTACCTCTTGAAAATTCTATAAATCTATGATTCTAAAATTTGCTATTCAATTTACCCTCTACCTAAACTTTTCTTTTATGGCTTAAACTTTAATTTATTTTCATTCAGACTCTGATCATTACAGCAACACGATTTTCTCAGATATTTAAGAGGCTGAGGAGACACAATTTATTATAAATAGATACTGGTTATGTATAATATTCTTAACAAGAGATAGCAACTTAGCTATTTCATGGTTACTTTCTTTTTCCCAATTCAGGACTAATTCAGGTGTTTAGAATAACTTTTAAAAAAATAGACTATGTTTAGAGCAGTGTCAGGTTTACAGAAAAATCGAGTAGGATGTACAGAGAGTTCCCATAAACTCCCTTTACCCCTCCTTCCCAGTCTCTCTTAGTAACATCTTATGTCAGTATAGTGCATTTGCTCTACAACTGATAAAGGAATATTGGTACAGTTTTCGTAACTAAAGTCCATGATTTTGAAAGTTGATATTCAATCTATTCTCTATCTAAACTTTTTGAGTACTTATGTGTTAAACACTCTTCTGAATGTTTTACAAGTACTAACTCATTACATCCTCACAAAGTCATTATCAGGTAAGCTATATTATGATGCCTACTTTATAAACAATCTGAAACACAGACAGCTAATTTGTGATAAAATTAGAATTTTAATCCAGGTAGTAAAATCTGTGTATTTGACTACTCGACTAACTACGTCTAGATTTCTCCAAAGAAGTGTTTTGTGAAATATTAATTCTCAAAATTACTGAAAAAAACAGGGCTTATGATCTATTGGTTATGACTTTTTCAATGTTAAATGACCAAAAATTATTTAAAGTAATTTTTAAATTAACTAAAATAAAATTTTAAATAAATTAAAATTATTTAAATTAATTAAACAAAAATAAAATTTATTAGCTGAAGAAGCCAATATGTTGGTGCAGGTTGGCAAGGTGACTGGTTTTAGGAATACTGACTCAGATTATATCATTATGATTTACCTTGGGCTCCAAGCAGTAAAGGTCATGGAAGCAGCAATTGAGTCCTCATACCCTCTCAGCTTTGCTCACAACAGTCACAAACTCTTCCATAAGTCTCAATAAAAATATGTTTGCATCATATTATGTGACATATACTTGTGTCATATTATCTCTGATTGGTTTACATGTTCATGTCCAAATCAATCACTATGGCCAGAATCATTTCATAAGCAGACTGGTATTAAGTTGGGGTTCCTAGTAGAATGGCCATCATCAAAATCACATAAATGAAGAGTGGAAATGGTAGTGTTTTCCCAGATAAATACCAGGATGTGGTTACTAAAATTGGTTGATGGCTGTCCACAGATGTCCAAGACAGATAGTTAAGCTTATTTTAGAGATAATTCATAATACATTTCTGTCTCAGAAGTTACTGATGCATAAGAGCATATTAAAACCTCCAATAAATTCTGAAATAAAGAAGTTATTTTAGTTCATTGCTTCCTCCAATCTGTTTGACCATGTAACAAATTATTTAAGCAAAATATATTAACATTCCTTTGAATTATTATTCTGTAGAATATATTTTAAGGAATGTCACTGAAGGCCCAGATTCTTACTTTCAGAAACTAATCTAATATGTAAGACATACAACAAAATCCTTTGTTCTGTTTTTTTCTGCATCATTGTGTTACTTAATCTGACTCACATACATTTTCCTTATATTAATCAGTATTAAGAATAAAACTCAGGCAGGGCACAGTGGCTCATGCTTGTAAACCCAGCACTTTGAGAGGCCAAGGAGGGAAGATCACTTGAGCTCAGGAGTTCAAGCCAACCTGGGCAACATAATGAGACCTTGTCTCTACAAAAAAATTAAAAATTAACTGGGCTTGATGGTGCACACCTGTAGCTCCAGCTACTCAGGAGGCTGATGGAGAAGGATCACTTGAACCCAGGAGATTAAGCCTGTAGTGAGCTAGGATTGCACCACTGTGTTACAGCCTGAACAACAGAGCAAGGCTCTGTCTCAAAAAGAAAAGGAAAACTCATTAAACATATAATATTCTTAATGATAAAATTCATTAAAATTTTCCAGAATGTGCCTGTAAAATATTAAAATATGTGGTGGAAAGCAGAATCACTAGTTTGAAGATCTGCTTAATTCATATGGAGGTTGTATTCATTAGCTTTTGCAAATTTAAACAAAGATTAGAGATTTAAAGTTACAAATATTTATTATCTGTTAATATTTTGTGGGTTGGCTAGGGAGTTCTTCTGGACTGAGTCAAGTCAGCTGGCGGTAGATGGTCTAGGATGGACTCATCCTCTTGCCTGGTATTTGACAAACTAATTAGTCTGCGGTGGCTTATGTCTTCTTCATGTGGTCTCTCTTGCCTAAGTAGGCAAGCTGGAGCATCTTATATGGCTGTTTCCTGTTTCCAAACACCAATAAATAAGGGCAAGAACCAGAGTGCAAACACTTTCAAAACCTCTGCTTTCATCCTTTTTGTTTAACAACATCTCAATTGCTAAAGCAAGTTAAAAGATCAAATCCACCTCTCAATGGAAGAAACTACAATAGCACATTGCAAAGGGGAATGTGGAACACGCACGGAGATATGGAAAGAATACGGCCATTTTTGTTATCTACCACAGAGCTCTTAAAATCTGCATTTCCAAATCCTAGATTTAGTTCATTAAGTGAATGGGTTAACTAGCTTACATGAACTGCAATATCAAGATATATATTAATATTAAAATAATACATGTATGGAACATGAAGAAATAACCTTTGATTTCTCTGAATACTTCAGTCATGCTTAAACAATTATACCTGTTCAGCAAGATTCAAAAGTATTCATGAGAAAAAATGGTAGAGGTTTTGTGGCAAGATTCTTTTCAAACAGAGTCTATCATGCAGATTTCCATGCAGAAGTTTCATTGATGAGTACCTATTGGAAATACCTGTAAGAAAGTGAGGAAAGCAAGAATGGGTGAAAAGGGAAATTGAACTGCAAAGAGGTTGAAGTTAAGCCTGGTTCATTCCACAGGGATCTCAGAGTTGAGATGGCCTTTCAGAGTTGTCCAGAAATAAGGTAAAGAGCTGGTAGTTTATATCCCCCACAACACAAACGCACACTCCAATGAGTCACTGGGTAATGGAAAGATTAGGTTTATCTTTGAGTAATTTCTGGGAAAAGACTCAGCAGTGAGCCATTAGCAGCCAACACTGCACGCAACTCAAGAAAGAGACCCTGACCCTCAGTTCTGAAGAGAAGATCTGAATTCAGCATCAACAAAAGATTTTAAGAGATGGATTTCAGCTTAATATAAGAAAAATATGTTTTAGTGGCAGACGGAAGTATTGAATTCTCCTCTTTGGAAGAGTTTAAAAATCCATTAAATCAACACTTTGTGACCATTTTGTAGAACCAAATTATGGGAGTTTTGACTAGTTGATCTTAAGTACACTCTTCAACCCTGAGATTTTATGATTTCTTACTTTCTACAAAGTAAGTTTTAGGATGGTATTAGAATAATTGATAAAAGAAAGAACTGCGGTAGATTTGCTGGAATGTATATAAAGCAGCCTTTTTGAAAAACCTTAAAGAACATAGGTGTTCAGTACTGATGAATTCAAAGTACAGTGTCTCATTTGTTTGGTTCTGTTCGATTAATTTAAAAAGAGCATTTAGGCATGGTGGCTAATGCCCGTAATCTCAGTACTTTGGGAGGCTGAGGCGGTAGGATAATTTGAGCCCAGGCATTTGAGACCAGGCTGGGCAACACAGTGGGACCCTGTCTCTACAAAAAAATTAAAAATTAGCTGGGTGTGGTGGTGTGTGCCTGTGGTCTCAGTGACATGCGAGGCTAAGGCAGGAGGATCATTTGAGCCCAGGTGGCAGAGGCTGCAGTGAGTTATGATTGCACCACTGCACTCCAGCCTGGGCAACAAGTGAGACCCTGTCTCAGAAAAATAAATAAAAATAAAATAAAAAGAGCATTTAGTTAAGTAAAGCTCATTTTATCCTGTGTACATTTCATTAATATATACACAGGGACTCTTTCCATTAAATAGCCAAGTGTGGGATTGAGAAAACATGGCTCCAAGACATCATTGCTTATAAGCATGCCCAGTGACAAAATGAAAATAATATTTCCAGCATCCTCATGAGAAATTTGCAAATTATAGAGCCATGTATGCACTCTCAAATATTCAAGATACAGTGCTTATGAGCCTGTTTGCAATTATGTGTTGACAATCAAACTATTACAATATATGTGAAATTATTGAGAGGGAGTTTTTACTTTAAAAAACACTGAATTTTTGTAATACTTTTGTAAGGTAAAACCCTTAAATTGTCTCAGAAATATCTATTTGCAATATATTTGGTTTACTTTTTCCAAGACATAATATACTGGCTCCTTGAAACTTTGGGATTTTTTTTTTTTTTTTTTTTTTTTTCTGAGACGGAGTCTTGCTCTGTCACCCAGGCTGGAGTACAGTGGTGCGATCTTGGCTTACTGCAACCTCTGCCTTCCAGGTTCAAGCAATTCTCCTGCTTCAGCCTCCCAAGTAGCTTGGATTACAGGAGTACACCACCACGCCCGGCTAATTTTTGTATTTTTAGTAGAGCAGGGTTTCACCATGTTGGCCAGGTTGGTCTCGAACTGGCTGGTCTCAAACTTCTGACCTCGTGATCCACCCACCTCGGCCTCCCAAAGTGCTGGGATTACAGGCATGAGCCACCACGCCTGGCTGAAACTTTGGAATTTTTAAACAAAAAATTATAATTGGGCTGGGTGCAGTGGCTCATGCCTGTAATCCCAGCACTTTGGGAGGCTGAGGCGAGTGGATCACCTGAGATCAGGAGTTCAAGACCAGCCTGGCCAACATGGTAAAACCCCGTCTCTACTAAAAAACACAAAAATTAGCCGGGTGTGGTGGCAGTCGCCTGTAATCCCAGCTACTCAGGAGGCTGAGGCTGAAGCATCTCTTAAACCCGGGAGGCGGAGGTTGCAGTGAGATGAGATCACACCACTGCACTCCAGCCTAGGCGACAGAGAGAAATTCCATCTAAAAAAGAATTATAATCATGAAGTTTTCTGGAAAAATCTTCTTTTAAACAAATAGTCTTATTATCTACAGAAAAATTAAATATGCTCTAAACCTTAAATGTCTCACTGGAGACTGAATCCTCCAATGTGTCTTTCAACATAGAACTGCCTCAAACTATTGTCAAATGAACCTCATAACCTAGTTCCTGATTTGGAATATATGTATGTCACTCACTTCCAAACAGAAATACTTATAAAGACATTAACTTCTTTGTTTTTTTAAAAAAAATTGTTTAATCTTCCATAACCTAAAAGTGCTTAAGTACTTCTCCCTAAGCTGTTGTATTCAGGTCATGTCTTCATTGCAATACATAAGTTATAATAGTTACATAGGAATACTTAAGTCAATTTTTTCTGTATTATAGAAAAGTCCTGTGAATAAACTTTTCTGATTTCTGTCAAGTCAGTGAAATACATATTATGCATTATTATTTCCCTATTCAGTGGTCATTTAAGTGGTGTTAAGAATTTGACATTAATTCTTTGTATGTAGAACCAATACTCTTAGAATATATTTATCACCATGACGAAGACAATAAATCAAAGTTAAAGATTAAGAATAAGCCACAAAGTCCAGGCGTGGTGGCTCACGCATGTAATCTCAGCACTTTGGGAAGCCAAGGCAGGAGAATAACCTGAGGTCGGGAGTTCAAGACCAGCCTGACCAACATGAAGAAACCCCGTCTCTACTAAAAATACAAAATTAACTGGACGTGTTCGTGCATGCCTGTAATCCCAGCTACTGTGGAGGCTAAGGCAGGACAATCGCTTGAATCCAGGAGGCCGAGGTTGCAGTGAGCCAAGATTGTGCCATTGCACTCCAGCTTGGGCAACACGAGTGAAATTCCGCCAAAAAAAAAAGAAAAAAAAAAAAGCAGCAGAAGCAGCAGCCACAAAACACTCCTCAAGTTCAGCAGCTTCTTAATTACTATTACTACTCTGCTTTAAAGCAGAGAGAAGAGCAGGTGATTTGAGTGGAGAGGGAGATTTCAGAGAAAGAATTGTCAAATTTAAAAAATAATGACAAGAGTAAGTTCTGATACCAAGGTAATTCCTATGTTTATAAACCAAGCTGAGGAGTGGATGAAGGTGCTGATATAAGAAACAAAGAAAGATGAAGGGATCAGGAAAGCATATAAACTAAACTTTGTTATGGAGATTTGAAATACCAATGGACCATCTGAGTGGAGATATTTGATATGTACTTACACAGATGAGTTTGAGACTCAGACAAAATTTGTGTTGAAGTTAAATATTTGGAAATCATTAACGCACTTGGGAATTATACAGTCCCCCAAAGTATGCCAAGTGAGAAATAAAAGCAAGAAGATTGAGGATGGAACTCAATGACTCCTATTTCCATATTATTTCTTCTGTAGCCTCTTTTACAATAATTCTTTTCTTAAACTCTGAAGAATACCAACATTCTGACACATTTGGGGGCAGGAGACTCTTTTATTGTCTCCCTATCACTCTCTCTCCCCCTTCTCTCTTTCTCTCCTCTCTTCTCTCTCTCTCTCTCTCCCTCCCTCCTCTTTTATTCTCATTGAGTTGACAGAATACATTGCACCCAAGAATCACATTTAGAAGGACAAGAATCAGAACTACATTTTGCTTTATCTTTCCCCATTCAATTTTGATTGCTTGGCAATGAGACAATTGAAAAACATCCAGAAATAGAAGAATGTATTCTGTTTTGAAAAAACAAACATACAAAATATATATTCAATGTTTAATTGTTTAGAATTAATAATAAAAAATACAATTAAAATATGTGTGGTACTAATGAGTCTAAATTTAGATTTGACATTCTGGGGGAATTCTAACCTCTTAACCTTCTTCGACATAGAAACAACAGGAAAACCCTTCATGTGGCTGATCCTACTAGCTGAGCTTATGCCTTGGAAGACCCGGAGGACTTTCAAAGCACTGACAAGACACACTGGATTGCACACTGTTGCTACCACACTTCTTGTCAGGTTCTGCAAAACTTCATCTAGGACCACCTACCACAGTCACATCACTCTGGATGCCACTTTATATTGGTATGTGCAAAATTTCTTACTCATTACTAGATGGGGACTATCTATTCTGCATTGCTGTTTGCCACAGTAAACAAGCATCTACCTGGCTTTTAGAGTGGAATAAGTGTTGACCGTAGTGAGTTAATTCTGCAAACAATAAACCATTCTTCTAGAAATAGCAAAAATCATGTTCCTTTTGAATTGACACAAGTCCACGGCATAACATGCCATATAAAGATAAGAATTACAGCAAAAACTGTTTGAATTTTTGTTTTCTTCTTTAAATAGCTAAATTATGAAAAATTTGAGTTCTATGACATTTTTTATTATTCCTTATGATCAAGTAATTGATTTATTATCTTTGACTATTTACAGCACCTAGTTCATTAACAGTTATACCTCTATTGATTAACAATTTCTCAAAACTTTTGTTACTTTGGGAACGTGAACATAGCCACACATTTTGATAGCACAGATTAAGCAGAAACACAATAAACCCTAGTCATTAAAATGAGAAGTCATCATTTATTATCAGAAAATGTGTGTTAAGCACATATTTGTATTTTTTCTTATGCTGATTTTCAAGCAGATAATTATAATAACTAGACTGGGTCTTCATTGATCTGTGTTACATGGATTTGATCAATTCATTGCTAAAGCAGTAATTTTGAACAATACCATTGCTAAGTACTTAGTCATCAATATAGGGTTGAATAGTTCATCTGACAGTTTTGTCTTAATGACTAAAATGTCTTTCTGACCAGTTCAATTGGACCATTTATAAGGTAATCAATTGTTTTAGTATTGATTTGTAAATGACATATCCAGGAAATCACATAAATCTAGTGTCAGGCACTTAAGAATATAACGCAGATGTACATTTAGTCATCTGTGCCCTGCTTCACAATGTACTAGTGCATAAATAACTCTAAAAAAAACAAAAGTTGTAGTCATTCAGTTTGACAGTCAAGGTTGAAAGTACAATTGGAAGTGGGCCATTTTTTTTTTTTTTTTTACATTTAGATGCATATAAAAGAATTTGGATGAAAACTCCAGGGATAGAAATTTACATTTTTCTAGTTTGGCATGGAAATTCAAAATTAATTCCAAAACTGAAAAATTGCATGTGTCTAAACCTATATTTAGTTCATAGCAGTTTAGATGCCCTCTCATAAGCCATTTATTTGCCTATTTTATTAAATGTTAAGTACATTTGACTATAACTAACTGATGAAGAAATAAAGAAAAATAAATTTTACGTTTCTACTTAAAATTTTATTTATATTATCAGGAAAAATATTACGTACCAAATATTCTTAGGGCATGGGAAATTATAAAAAGCATAAGGGCAATACAAGTCCATTAAAGCGCTTTTCTTAATTAAAAAAACCCTCTTAAGAATATTATTCTTCCAACCTGAAATAGTCAATTAAAATTCTAGCCAGCATTAAAAAAAATTCTTTCTCTGTGCAATAATAGGAGAAGAGAAGAGCTCTGGATAGATATGTACCAAAATATTTTTTAAAGTTTGTAAGTTTATTTCTGGGAAGAGGAAAGGTTATGCAAGTTCTTTATGTATTGCTTCTATGTTTTTGTATTTTTGGGTTTTTTAACAATGAAAATATGTTAAAACATAATCAGAAAAAGAAACTATTGAAGTGTTAATAAAACAATAATTAGATAAATGATAATTCCAAAAAAATATATCTTTATAACATTAACTTGCATTCTTTTTCAAAATTGCTTGATGTTTTCCTTTGCAATTTCCCTGGGAAATAAATAAGGTAAATCTCATTTAATTTCTCTAGCCACTGCCATATTAACTATTTATCCAGAGTAGCACTTTGAATTGGAAGAGGACTCAGTTTAGAACTAAAGTATTCAGTATTTATTTCTCCCCAAACATTGATATGAGCATTATAATAACTTTCACTTTATCTTATTGAGTAGTTTATTCTATGATGGCATATCTCTTTTAATACAGTTTTTTATAGTTTTCCTTTTTTTATGATTTGTAGCATTTTGAATTATAAAAAAAATTGGAAAGGTTTGTGAGAGGTCATTAAATTCTAGGCACAGAAAATATACAGAGGAATCATTTGGAAGGTGTGCCTTGATACACTTTTACTCTGTGGTCAATTTATAACTTTCTTGGAAGGTTGCAGTATTAAGGCCAGATAATTTACTTAAAAATATTTTTATTACTTTTGAGAAGATGAGAATTACTGAGACATGAGCATTTTTACAATGCATAAGAGAAATGTTCAGCTCTATTTTGAAGTATGAGTAGTAGATATAGTAATTGATATTTTTTAAATGCTATTTTTACTTTATCTACAGAAAACAACGATGGTAGAACCTAGTAATTCCTGTATTCTATATGTTATCACAGATGGGACACTAACACCACACTGAGTGGTAAATCTTCCCAGTTTAACGTCTGTATTGTAAACTTCAGTGGTTCTTAAGTTTATTTTCTCCAAGACTCAAAAATCTCATGAGATAATTATAATGGTAAGGTACCTTTTACTCTGAGCTGAGATCACATCTTTAGCTGTTTCTATACTCAGCCTTATTGATATAACCAAATAATTTGTGCTCAATAACTCAAATGTTTTTCAGACACGGTTTGACCATTAATCTAACAACAGTACTCTATTTTGGGTTTGAATGGTAAGAGAAAAAAAATCTTTAATTAGTACCTATTATGTGCCTGGTGATTCATATTCATTATATTGATTAAATCTTAATATAAAATTATGAGATGGGTTTTAAAACCCTAATTTTTCAAATGAAGAAGCATGCTCAGTGAGGCGAATTTCCTTATTCTAAGTCTTGTCTATAGGTAGTGGGGCTATGATATGAGATCAGCTCATTTGTCTTTACAGCTGATGATATTTTCAATATATCAATGTTCCTCAACATAGGGGATACCTCCCATCTGCAACAGAATTGCTAGGGAAACTTCTTAGATGATAAATTCCAATGCTCCATCCCATAGTGGCTGAATCATTTTCTGAATATGGGTCTCAGAAAAATCCAGCTGAAATAATCACCCCTTTGATGCTTACACATCACTGATGCACGTGACTACCTTTCAGTCATTGTGCATCCCCTTCCTCAGGCCCTAATACAAACGCATCACAGTAGATAATCAAATGACCAAATACTTCTGGGATTTTTTTTCACTCCTTTTGATTAAGTTTTTAAAAAATGATTATTACTGGAAATCAAGAATTTTCTGATAGAGACAGTATAAACATTTCATCAGTGATTAAATGAAGATATAGATAGTATATTGATCAAGCCAATTGCTGATCCTAACCTGGCTCAACGTGTTGGATGAGAGTCAATTACATAATTACATTGGTTTTAACAGAAAGAACAATGAGTTAAATCAAGTATTAAAAAATGTAGGAGTTAAAAATTGTACCTCAGTAATGAGGGTTGTATTAGTCCGTTCTCACACTGCTGTAAAGAACTACCTGTGACTGCATAATTTATAAAGCAAATAAGTTTAATTGACTCACAGTTCCACAGGCCCTACAGGAAGCATGGCTGGGAGGCCTCAGAAAACTCACAATCATGGCAGAAGGTGAAGAGGAAGCAATCATGTCTTACCACGGCAGAGCGAGTGAGAGAAAGAGCGGAGAGATTATCTCTCTTACCATGGCAGAAGAGAAAGAGCGAGTGAAAGGGGAAGTGCACCAAAAAATTAGCTGGGCTTGGTGGCGGGCGCCTGTAATCCCAGCTACTGGGAGGCTGAGGCAGGAGAATGGCGTGAACCCAGGAGGCGGAGCTTGCAGTGAGCCGAGATCGCGCCACTGCACTCCAGCCTGGGCGACAGAGCGAGACTCCGTCTCAAAAAAAAAAAAAAAAAGAAAGGGGAAGTGCACATACTTTCAAATCATCAGATCTCATGAGAACTCACTATCATGAGACCAGCAAGGGGGAAATCTGTCCCCAAAACTCAACCACCTCCCACCAGGCCCCTCCTCCAATTTGACCTGAGATTTGGGTGGGGACACAAATCCAAACCATATCAAGGGCTTAAAAGCTGACCACAAATGATCAGTAGAAAGAAGATAGGGGCTTAACCAAAAGCCATGTAGAAAAAAAAGGAGTTTTAAAAATCTATACCGTGGTGTGCTCTCATCATTCCTTCCCTCAACAACACAGAAAACAAAATCCTCAGAAATAAAAATATAATAAAATATAAGTCTTCGGCTTTATTGATAGACTTAATAAAATAAGAAATTACATCTTTTTCTTTCATTTTGTGCTAGTTGTACTGCTTCTGGAGTTTGGTAGATAGTTCTGATATTGCAATTGAATAATGACATTGACAAATTACATTGTATATTAAGATCATCCCAAAAGGTAAGGAATGCAATACTACGTCACGTGAGGAATGGGTGAAGACAAAGGGAATGTTTAACCTTAAAAAGAGAAGTCAGGAGGTATATGATAGCTATCTTTTTAAATTTGACAAGGTTCCTCTATATGAAAGAGATGACATTTTGGCTACAGAGTTTGAAATAAGAACAAGAGTGGAAGCTTTAAAGCTTCAGATCAAAATAAGGAAGGAATTCTTTTTAGTAATCGGAGGAATTATTAGACACCAGAAACAATAGTATCACTAGAAATCTGCTTGTTCCAAATATTGTAGTGTGAGTCAAGCATTGTATCTCATTCCTTTTGTTTCATCATGGCCCTGATCTTGCCTGTCTTGATTGCCATTTTAAGTTTCTAGCACTTAGCATATAAACATGTCTTAATAAATATTTTTTAAGGAATAAATGCACAAGACTTTACGATTCTGAATTGTCAAACACCAATTCCATGTCTACTCATGTTACAAGGGAAGAATAACGTTCATGTTTCTGCCAACCATATACCCAGTGTCCCATACTCACCACTTCTAGCCAACTAGAGAAAAATCTGCCTCAGTCTGGTTAATTGTGATAGATAATGAGAATTTGTTTATGTTAGTAACTTGTCACCTAGAAATCTTAAGTTTTGATGATTTTAGCAAACAAATTACTCTTGAGTGGTCTAGGGAAGCTGGTCACTTGACTAAATTTTAATAAGCCACTGGTAAAAACACATACCAGAATAAGGCAAATTTCAAAAGGGGGGAAATGATGTGATTACAAATAACTCTTTTATGATTGTGATAAGAAGGTTGGGATAACTGATCTGCAAAGCATATGTGAGTATCTTTAAAATGGTTATTCAAGAACATTTGTAAACTATGCATACAAATAAAAACCAATTATAACCTCCATCCAAATGATGTGTAAAACTCCATCATTAAAATTTAATTTACTTTAACCATTATTTTTAGATCCATCTTAACATTTTGGACAGAATAAGGAAAGGAAGTTTATGCTTTAAAAGTATATAAAATATCTACCTTATTTTTTCTTATATAGAATACACCATTACCTTAATTAATGCAGAGCAATGGGTGGTTTCGAGTTCCAGAAATATTGTAACAGTTTCTGGTAAATGTGCATCTGACTTATCCAGGAGGTAACTGAATTGGAAGCACATAATATTGATTTAATTATATATTAACTTAGATTTGTTTCTTATCAGCAGATGCTATATTTTTATTTAATTATCTATAACATTGATATGCAATATTTTAAGAAATAGATCCAAGTTACAGCACTCATTAAGTTTATCTGTGGCCCTTCTCACCTACTTCTTCCTCGCCTTGGAACAAATCATTCTGATTGGTATTCTTCCCAAATTAAATCACTTTAGTCATTATATATCACAAGTATTTTTTTAGTTTCTGCTATTTGCACTCTCTGTTTATCTCTTCTCATGCATAGGAAAGTATAAATATATACAACATTTTTCTGAATGCTGTATTCCAGTGATTTATCATCTGTAACATAGCTGTAGTTGAAAAGTAATAATGGAAACTAAACAGCGAATTATAAATCTCCTGTAAAGATGGACACACCTTAAATCACAAGACATTCCTGAATACAACAGATATTTAAAACAGGTAAATTATCCAGTAATAATTTAATATTCACTGGTAAACAAAAGCTTTTTACAATTACTTTAACACATAGAATTTGTCATATTTATTAGAACACTCTGGGGAAATATTGAGTAAAGCTATTTTCTCTTCTATTCAAAAGTCAGGAAAATTAAAGAAATGAACACTTGATCTTTAGACATGCTTTATCTTTAGCCTTCATCTTCAACATTAATAACATATTTTTACTATACATAAAAAAGAGTGGTGGTATATATTAATAACTTGATTTTTTTTCAACAAGCTTTATATCATTGGATATTTATTTTGTTAGCTTGTGAAGCAAGAATGTTTATTAGTTGGTTCACATTATTTTAAATATTCTTGCTTCCTGAATACAGTGGTATATAACTGGGACCCTAATAAAATAAACCTTTTGTGTTGAAAACTGTGTAGTGTAAAACTAAGACCAATACTGTGAAGTCTCCAGGCTTCCAGTACTCCCAAGAACTTGAGAGGGTTTCCGGTTTTTTTGTTAGCATCAACCCTATAATTGGCTCTGTATTCTGCCTCTCTTACCTTTGCACACACACATATACACACACTCTCACACTCACATATCCCACTTGCCCAGAAAAATATCCAGAACCCAGTATTCTGCATTCACAGCAGCATAAGGGACACTTTAATGGTGAAGAGATACAAAAGGGAAAGAAGGACTTTCCCAAAGCAGGAGGGATTTACCTAGTGGGGCCAATCTCTAATGACAGGAAAGCAAGTTAGCGGATTGTCATAGTAACCTAAGTAATAAATTGACATATCTTAGTGATTCATTGCATGTGGGGCTCTCTTGCCCTCTCTATCTATCTCAAATTTTTATCTTTTTGATTATTTGCTCCTGCCTCATCTCTAATAACTTGAACTATTCAGTATATATTTCGTTCAATTAATTGCAGTACTATGCTTTAAGTATTCAATATTTTCCACAGATGTTTCTCCTTAGTTTGGTATTCACTTATGCATTCATCATTTAATTAATTAATTTACTCATTTTCATTGTAACCGAGTGCACATAATATGGTTTCTAAGACACTTGGAAGATAAAAATTACAACATTTGGTCTCTGCCTTGAAAAGAATAGATCTAGTCTCATAGGTGATAAAATTAAGCAAAAAATAAGGCACTTGGTAAACACAAGTTTGCTCCCCAAATACATCTGGGTTCCTGCTTTTCCATGTGTTCTCTGAAAGCAAGGTTTACATGTCTGTTGTTGTTGTTGGTGGTGGTGGTGGTGGTGGTGGGTTTTTTTGGGGGGTGGGGATGGGTTTGGTCAGCCTAAATGGTAGCATCATACCTGGTTTATGTAAGAAACTAAATAAACTTTTTGCTAAATTCTACATAATTTAATATTATCTTCTGACTAAACTAATTTTTAAGTCCTCTTCCCAAATATTCTGTGGCTTACTAGTAAAGTTACATGCCACTTATCTTTATTAACTGCTCCTATTTCCTGGGCCACTTTAATCAATATTAACACTTTAATCAATATAAGCATAATAACAAAGAAAAAGACACCCATTGGACGTTTTTCTATTAAAATATATGATGTTATTATTTTGTATTTTCCAAATAAAACCATGATTATTATAATTACTTATGGAATTATTTACATGTTTCTTTACTATTTAATCTTAGGGTTGTGTGGTTTCTTTTAAATATTAAATTGATATTGATTCTCAGGAACCAGTGCAAGAGCTTATTAAGTGGGCATTTGGCCACTTGCCCAGTGGCTTCACATTAGTTTGTACTTGGTGAGTAAAAATAGAAAGTAGGCAGGGCGCTGTGGCTTACGCCTGTAATCCCAGCACTTTGGGAGGTCAGGGCGGGTGGATCACCTGAAGTCAGGAGTTCGAGACCAGCCTGGCCAACATAGTGAAACCCCATCTCCGCTAAAAATACAAAAATTAACCTGGTGTGGTGGTGTGTGCATGTAATCCTAGCTACCCAGAAGCCTGAGGCAGGAGAACGGCTGGAACCCGGGAGGCAGAGGCTGCAGTGAGCCAAGATCGTGCCACTGCACTCCAGCCTGGGTGACAGAACAAGACTCCATCTCGAGAAAAAAAAAAAAAAAGAAAGAAAGAAAGAGAAAAAGAAAGAAAGAAAGAAAGAGAAAAAGAAAGAAAGAAAGAGAAAGAAAGAAAATAGAAATTAGAGGGTAGTTTATAGTGGTCGATAGTTGATTTACATACTGTTTATTTCTGTCCCTTTTCCTTAATAGTTAACATATGGACACAAATTAACATATCAACGTTCTTTGATTGACAAAAGGCACACTGGATAACACACTTTGATAAGGAACAACTTTTGTACCTATTATATCTGAGATACTGTAGTGAGCACTGCAGAGACTTTTTAAAACAATCTCTGTATATGTTTTGCATGTTAATATTATACAGAGACACAACCTTAAATATATCTGAGGTCTTAAGAAAATATAGCCTCCTCATGAATTTGATCTTGTTCTGAAGCCTTTTTTTAAAAAAAAAATCTCTGAGAGACTAGAACCCAGCAAGCCCTGAATCTTTTATATCTAAAAGCCCTTTCTTTAGCTTATCTTTCTTCTTCCACATTCTACTATAAGCAACAATAAGAAGCCAGGTGGCAACTTCAATACTCTGCCTAGAAGTCTCCTTAGCTAGATCATATAGTTCATTAGGTTTTTTTTTTTTTTTTACTTTATTCAGCAACAATGTTGCTAAACTTTCTACCACTGCATATCAAATATTCTCTTTCATTTAGCTTTCAACAATATTTTCCTTACTTTCTGTTAGGCCCTCTCTAGCACTTCTTTGATGGCCTTCACGTTTACTAATAGTCTCTCCATAGCCCTTTAGCCTTTCTCTAACACTTTCTTCAATGTGCTTCCAGCTTTACTTCAGCTGCCTCCTGGTCCCAAAGCTACATTTTAGAGTTTGTTATGGCAGCATACTACTTTAAGTTCAACAACAACAACAACAAACAAAACAAAAACAAAAACAAAAAACAAATAAACCCTGCTCCAGTTACTATAACTGCATAACAAATTACCACAAAACTTAGTGGCATAAAACAAGCCTATATTTTAGTCATGGTTTCTCTGGGTCAGGATTTCAGAGAGTCAGAGGCTCTGAATGAGCCTTTTCCTGTGAATCTGCTCTACTCAGATTCAGCTAAGAGCTAGAATAGCTAGGCTCTTTAGGCATTTCTCTTTATCTCTCTGTGCCCTCTCCATGTGAATTCTCCAGTACTTTGGCTTCAAGGTAGCCAGATTACTTGTATATAGGCTCATGGATCCTAACGCATGTGTCTCAAGAGCCAGGCAAAGAAGTATCACTTTTGCTAACCTAGACTCTGAGGTAACACAGCATCACTCCTGTTACATTCAACTTATTAGAAGTCAGTCAGGCTGGGTCATGCCTGTAATCCAAACACTTTGGGAGTCCAAGGCAGGTGGATCACTTGAGGCCAGGACTTTGAGAACAGCCTGGCCAACATGATGAAACCCTGTCTCTACTAAAAATACAAAAATACAAATACAAAAAATACAAAAAACCCTTTCTCTACTAAAAATACAAAAATTAGCCAGGCATGGTGGAGGGTGCCTGTAGTCCCAGCTACTTGGGAGGCCAAGTAGCTGGCAGGCTGAGGCAGGAGAATCGCTTGAACCCAGGAGGTGGAGGTTGCAGTGAGCCAAGATTGTGCCACTGCACTCCAGCCTGGCCAACAGAAGGAGACTCTGTCTCAAAATAAGTAAGTCACTGAGGCTAGGCCATATTCACAAGAAAGAAAGTTAGACTCCACTTCCTGTGGCAGACATGTCAAAGAATTTGGAGACATGTTTAAAACCACCACATGTGTGTATAATGCAAGAGAGAGAGCATTTTAGAAAGATAGAGCAAAGGACACAGAATGCACAAGAGAGCACAGTATTACAGGACACAGTAGGGAAAGTTATTGTTCATAACTGGGAATCAATGACAGTACAATTTGACTGCACATAGCATGACTTTTGAGAAGTAATGAGAGACACAAAAATGGTGGTGGTATGAAGCAATGTCTCTCATACTAGCATCTGTAGCCCTCATTCCAGAGCTTGCCCTACTTTTCCCTCCACCTGTAGGCCTCATTGCTACGCTTGTTCACAGATCAAGCCTAACTTACTGCAGGAGGTACTTAAGACTTGCAATCTTAGCATCTAACTTGTATTTTTTCATTCCTATGTTATAAATTGTTGAGCCTGCCTCCTTGACCGTTATCTTGAGTCTCAGTTCATATGTATGGACTCCTGCTTTTATTTTAATCACATCCTTTTCTGGAGTTTTTTTCTTCTAAATTGTCTTACCTGTAGGCATGCTGGATGCTCAAATCAGACTTCTAAGGATAGAATAACTACAGTGGAGAATCTAGGAAGAAAGCCAGTTAATGTTTATTGAATTTGGTCTCTGCAGCAGACACTGTTAGGCATTAAACATGTGTAAGATTCCTCAATTTAGCCTGAAAAACAGGAAAGTTAGTCCATCTCCTTGAGTAAGTTTGGTCAGGGTCGGAATACCAAATTGGCAGGCTGGATAAACAAAAACACTACAGTCCTTGCAAAGATTATGGCAAAATTGGAGCTAGACGAGACTTTGTCATGAGGATTGAATTAAAATTGGGAAATGTGTGGACTAGCACTGTGTGTGTGTGTGTGTGTGTGTGTGTGTGTGTGTGTGATGTGTGTGTAGATCTGAAGTTTACTAAACTTTGAACTCCACAAACAATTTTAGGTTCATATTCATATCGCTAGTGCTCAGCTAGTCTTGGCTTTTGAAAAATGTTTATGAAACTGAAAAAGAACTGAATTATTTGGTATATGGGTGCTGGCTTAGAGAAAATGAGAAGGGGGTCTACATAGGACACCCAGACACTAAACTCTAAATCTAAATTGTTAGAAGAATTGGCCCTTTCCATATCATTAGAATTATTTCTTTCTGCCTTGGAAAGTCAGCAAGACCATGGTTTTGGTTTGCAGGGCTGTCGTTCCTCCCAGAAAGCAGGTAGGGAGTTACTTCATAAAAGATCAGAGTTCTTGCCTTTTTCTTGTCATTCTCCTTCAAAACTAACTTAATCTGGAAGACTGGGATCTGCTTTTTACGGAAGGAGCCAAATCTATGTAGAGCAGGAATTTGACAGATTACTTTCTGACCTCTTGCTGTCTTGATGTGCCTAGGAGTAGAGGTCCCTTTATCTATCAGTTGGGTTCCTCTATTCCACTGTTGAGTTGGACTGAGATCAGAGATTACAATAATTAACAGACACACAGAGAGGCCTGAGCTTTTTACTTACGCTCCAAAACTTGAAACACTAAAGTGAGTTTTAGATGGAAAGTGTGAGACTTAAGGAAAAGGAGCAACCATACTATGGGAGATGTGGCAGAAATGGCAAACTGATTACCATTTCTCTTCTGCAGAACACACAGCTAGACTCCAATTCTCAGTCTCCCTTGCAGTTAGGTATACCCATGTGACTCAGACTAGCTGACAGAATGTGAATAGTGATTTCTGGTAAAGCCCCTTCCAGCTTGATTTTATATGACACAGTGATCTTGGAAAGTGGGGTTGAAGATGGCAGAGTCACAAATGGAAAGTGACTGGACTCCTGGGTTGTGATTTGGAGAAGAGATGTCTAATGATCACAATCCCTGCTTGAGATATTTGTAAGTCAGATATAAGCTTGTATGTAAGCCTCTGAAATTTCAGGGTATATCTCTTTTATCAGCTCCCATATCCTTAACTAATAAAGGAGGTATTCTTGGGTTAGGAAAGCTAAATACATAAATTCTTTCCTCAATGAGTTTTTAATATATTCTGGGAGGATAATTATGATTATCTTGCTAATTAACTAACAGCTAAGTGGTATAAATATGTACAAAATTAGCCCCATATGAGTTCTGTTTAAAAATATTACTGTATGTTTAGCAATTTCTTGGGAAGATTAGATATTAACTAAGCTTTTAAAAAATGGTAGAGTTTTATAATAAAAAAGGAATAAAGAAAGAACATTTTATGACAAAGGTACATAATAAGAAGAGATGTGTGTTCAAAAGACCATCAATAGACTGGGCTGGGTGTATTGTATGTATATGTATTTATATACATAACAATCTCTAATGTCTTCAAAACACTATAAGCTCTGGTCTTGTAGTATTTTTAAGATATTAGAGATTATGATGTATATAAAGATATATTGAGAACAGAGTTCAGAGATGGCTGAACACAAAATAGGTAATTTATAATTTGTAATTTATCCTATATGCATCAATGAACCATTTTGACATATGATTGAAATTGTGAAGGCAACATTCTAGAAAAGAGGAGGCATAGAAAAACACGTCTATTAATATCAATTAAAAATACTGAAATAAGGGCTGAGCATGGTGGCTCACACCCATAATCCCAGCACTTTGGGAGGCTGAGGCAGGTGGATCACCTGAGGTCGGGAGTTCAAGATCAGCCTGGCCAACACGGTGAAACCCCGTCTCTACTAAAAATACAAAAATTAGCCAGGTGTAGTGGCACACATCTGTAGTACTAGCTACTTGGGAGGCTGAGACAGGAGAATCGCTTGAACTCGGGAGGTGGAGGTTGCAGTGAGCAGAGTGCCACTGCACTCTAGCCTGGGTGACAGAGCAAGGCTCCGTCTCAAAAAAACAAAGCAAAACAAAACAAAACAAAAAACCTGAAATAATTGTAATATTGAGCAGTAAGTGTCTACACTAAGGTGGTGACATTAAGAATGAAAATTTTAAAAAAGAATAAAAACTTAGGACACTTTCTCTTTGGGCTATGATGGGACAATTTGTATGAGACTAGCCATCTCACCACCAACCCCTTTAGCGATACGTATTCTTGTATCTAAACAGATCTAAACAGTAGTTTTAAAATTAATACAATTTTTAGAATGATATAACTAGGGGAAATACGGGAAGCTACAGTTTTAGGTGTTAGACAACAGAAAGAACAAGACAGAGCTCCTGTGAGAAGGAAAACTCATGCCCCAGGATGTCATGGCTTCTTGCCTGGAAATAGTTCATCAACTATGACATAGCAAGCTAATGTCCAAGCAGAGTACAGTGGTTGGACAGGTGCCACTGTCCAGTGATTGCCCCTGAACTTAGGGGGTGCATTATTTGTAGAGAATATGATAGCCAACAGATCAGAGGCAGAAATGCAAGAACAGACTTGTTGATGTGGATGGAATGTGTGAAATAAGAAAAAAGAGGAAAGGGAGCTGTGTAGAGAAAGTAAGTCTATATGGAAATTATTTGAAAAATACCATTTACCAGCATTCACTCAAGAAATTTTAAAAATCTGGATATCTATCTATAAGGAAAGAAAATTCATTATCCCAACTTTCCCACAGAATAACTCCAGGCCTAGATGGTTTAACTGGTGAATTCTATCAACATATAAAAAGGAAGTAGTACCAGACTCATGACAATTTTTTCAGAAGCTAGGGAAAGAGGAATAGTTTCCCAGCTAATTTAGGAAGGAGCAGAAATCATGATAACAAAATATGAGGGGCATTATAAGAAAAGCAAATTGAAAGCTAATGTCCTTCAAGAACATAGCTTTTGCCACAATCCTCAATCAATTATTAGGGAAATAAATCCAGCCACATAAAAAAGGTAGTGGATAATAACCAACTAGGCTTTATCCACGAATGCCAGATTGGTGCAACATTTGAAACAACACAATTCACCACAGTAACAGAATAAAGAAAAAATTATATAAATCAAAGAGGAGAATAATATTGTTCAATAAAGTTCATAAATAGAACTACATGTATATGGTCAACTGATTTTTAACAAAAGTTCCAATGTGTTCAATACTAAAATCTTGTATTTTTCAACAATGATGCTGGAACAACTGAATTTTCATATGGAAGAAAATGAACTTTGACTCTTATCTTACAAATATGAGAAATTAATTTGAAATGAATCAGACTTAACTTTAAAAACAAACACTATAAGGCTTCTAGAAGAAAACATAGGAGAAAAATCTTTGTTTTAGGGTTAAAGAACTATTTTTTAGACGTAAAAATTAAAATTAAAAGCAGCACTAATTATCAGTGATTCATCAAATGTCAAAGGTAGGGTTCTAGAAATGATTACCCCTGAACCAAGGGGTACATTATTTGTAAAGAATTTGAAAACAATAATAAAACTGGCTAAATTTAGTCTACTTTTTATTGTCACCATATAGTCAAGCTTCTAATAAATATCTGTGATGAAATACTCCTCCTGGAAAATAAAATTTTATGGTCACTATGATTACTTTGAGTTTTAATAATAGACATGTAAGCCTTATATTAGCAATTCTCATTATGCATTCTTTAAAGAACATTGTATTCTATGTGGAAATTAATTCATGCAACTCCCAGTTATCCAGTCAGCCCCCAACATGCTCAGTGTGCCACACATGCCCATTTCAGGAGCAAGTTTGTTTTGCTTCAGAATTGTTGAAGCTTGCATTGGGCTAAGATCATACCACGAACCCCTTTAGTGATACGTATTCTTATGTCTAAACACTAGTTCTGAAATTAAAAAAAATAATAATAAAGGGTATATAAGACCACAAATAACCTGAGCTAAATTCGATTTTGTCATTCCATGTGAACATTTTGGATTTTATTTGTGATTAAAATTTAAAACAGTGAAACAGATTGTGAATTGTGAAGTGTAATATTTTTGCTTTCAATTGAAAAATTTAGTTCATAAAAGAGATATATTCTGAACTTGAATATCTTTAAAATTAAAAATTTATTATTTTAGTTGCTAATTATTTGTACTAAAACTAATGAATCAAGAGAACCATGACTATGATTATTAATCACTATGACAGGACAATATGTTGATGTAAGTTATTTACCTTTTTTTTTAAAAGAAAAGACTTTCCTACTTTAAGTGGTTAAAAGTATTGAGGTATTACTTTTTCCTTTTCTGCATTGTAACACTTATTTTATACAAACACAAACACACACACACATACTGTATCTACTCTTGTGTGTAATTCTATGCCAAGAGAAGAGTATACTAGGATAAATAAAACATAGTCATTGCTCATAGGAAATGGAAGATAATTTCTAATTTAAAGAAGATAGCTGGTCTTTTTGTCTTTCCTAAGGAGATGTATCATAACTTCCTTACTTGCTGTGTCTACTATGGCTCACATGTGAACATATCATCTTACACTTAACCTCTTTCTTTATCCAACAAAATTCATGTTCAGAAGTTGGTTATGCAAATGAATGAGGGCTTGACAGAGAGCATAAAAACTTAGGTTTGGAGACTAACATTTTTAAAGCATGAAACAATTGTTAACTAGAAAATGCTTTTAAAATACTTGTTATTAATTTATTCTATCTACAAACTTAGTATATTAGACAGGTCTTTGCCCCCACTCATATCCTTTTGGCAAAGATTTTTATTCCAGCAGATACCATGACAACCAGTTGTGCATATGGGCATCCAAACAGCACCTCAGTTATTCTGAACGTTGAGTAAATCTGCAAATGAGAGGAAGTAAACATCTCATTGGTCAGCACTTTACCAAGGACAGGACCTGGTATCACTCATATCCCTTTGGATAGGCAATTTCTAGGCATCTCTACTCAGCTTCTCTGAGGGTCTCCAGTGAGAATTGGACTCCAGATGTCTCTGATAGTGAACTAGCACAACAACTTAGAGCAATATTCTCTTCCATTGATTCTTACCCTTCCCCAGTTCCTAGCCCTTCACCCATGTGCTTCTGATAACTTCTCAAAATAAATAACCTACATACAAGTTCTTTGCTAAGGCTCTACTTGTTTGGTAGACCCAGGCTCAAATATCTAATAAAGGTATTTTTATGTGTCTTCTTAGTTTAGAGGCTCTGGATCAAGCTGTTTTCTGCATTTATGCAATATACTTTTGTCTAGTTCAAAAAGACCATCTTTTTTATGTCACCTGCAGACCAAACATTGACAATACATGTTTGTCTCCGTGTATGTGTGTGTATACCCATGCTTGCTTTAAAACATTTGCATTTGTTACACTGGCATTGAAGACCCTCTATATTTTGGTCCTATTTACCTACCCAACTCCACTGGCTATTTTCCACCAATACAAGCAGTTTATGAAATTCAAACTTTTTTCATTACTCTCCTTTCTCAAATCTAAAACTTGTTATCCTCCAAAATATTTTCAACTCCATGTTTTCATTCTATTCAGCACCTGTTTCACAATATTTAACTATACACAAAGGCTTATACTTATTATTATTGCATTTTATTATTTGCAGAACAAGTAAAATACTTCACAAATAAGTAAGAATTCTCCTAGGTGTCAAAGAATGAGATGGACAGGAGACAAAGTTATTCTATACAGAAGAATCTGCTTACACAAGGACACAAAGAAAAGAACAAAAAAGGTGTATTTGGAGAATGTCAGTTTTATTAACATGTTTAAGGAGTAAAGATCCAATAAGGGCTTAGGGAAATAAAATTTAAACGTTTTTACTGTGACCCATGTTAAGAAATACATTATGCTTTGCAATCCATTACTAGGGTAAACATGTATTTTATCATCCAACCTGGGACATTGCTAAATGTGAAGAGAACAGCTAGAGACAACTGGGGGAAAACAGGTATAAATAAAACTTGTCCTGGGCAAACTTGAATGCATGTTTATCCTAATCGGTGCATGCATAAATGTACTTGGCTGTACAGTGAATGATTCACACTGCAATTTCTCTTTTTCTCTATTTCATATTTTCAAGAATGCTGTTGTGACCTGTTTGTTGATGTCACTCACTAAGGGCTAAAAAAAAGAATACTAGCTGAGAGAGAGACAAAGTCCAAATAAATGCAGGACTTGACGGCCCCTACATTTATTCCCCAGCAAACATTATACACATAGAAGTAGGTGATGGGAGCTTTTGAAAGAGTGTAAGCCCTGGAGAAACCTGTGTCCATTATATGTTAGAGAGGCTGCTTTTGCAGGAGTCTGGAGGGGTCTTTGAAGTTGACAAAAACAGGGGTTGTCACTGAGCATAATTTTTCACCTTAATTCTCACTCTTTTTAGGCAATTACACAGATCACTTAAGGGAGATAATTTATTTGGCTCAGTCTAGACAGACTAGAATTTTATATAAACTTACATTTTAAGATATAGATAAGAAAAATACTTACGAAGCTTAACTAAATGTTTCTAAAATTTCTCACCAATAGTCTATTTTCTTCACTCAGTAGTGTTAACTGAAAATGCATATTTCTTGGTTTCATCAGATTACTTCAAGTATAAAATTTCTAAGGTTTCCTTTATACAGGTTTCCTTTATATCCAACTTTCTTCAGCTTCCAAACTCAGTTTAGGTTTGTTTTATGAAGTCTCCATTTTTTTTCCCATATAAACCAGAACTCGAGAAGAAAGCATCAGGAATATAAATAGTTTGTGAAATTATGTTCCATTTGTTCCAAGGGAAAATGACAAAGCTTGACTTAAAGGCTTTAAACTTCATTTGGAGAACCAAGGCAATTGCAACTAAAGTGCAAAGCTGTACATACAAATGCTCTCAATTATATGACCCATTTCATGATTTCTATGGAAAACCTGGAAAGAGACAAGTGTCAGCTAAATTCTAAGAAATCTTTGTGACTGTGATTTCTCAGCTCTAAACCTTACAAAGCAAGATGTAAATGCAATAATTCCTGAGAAAATAATTCAAGACCATGCTTGATTGACAGTGATTCAATAGTATCATACATGTCTTAGTTTATTACAGAACCTCTAACAACCAATGGGTCTTGCCACTGTTTGCACATTTTTGTTCATCATAGAATTTCTCTGACTCATTATTTTCTTAACACTGTGTAATTTTGGTTAGCAATTACAGCCAACAGTACTATAAGATACAGCTTATCAGCAAAATAAAAAACAATCAAACAAACAAAATCTTAGAGCCCATGTAGCAATTAACATTTGGCTGGAAAGTAAGTGCTAGATTTTGATCATAGAGAGAACAATTTACTTGGTTGTATTTTTTTAGTTGGCTTATGGGGAGAGTGTTTTATTAGAGTCCATTATATTACTAAAACTTATTTTAATGGATTTGAATATGATTTTAAATAAATAACTTTTGTTTATACATATATGTTTTCAAAAGACTGGAAGAGTTTTAAGGGTAACCTGCTTGTAATAGTTTAAGTTGTAGCACCACTTCACAATTCAGAATTAGAAGTGAAAAATTACATTTATGTTACCGTCAGTTTAACCCTAAAATAATTAGAATGGAGAAAAAAGAAAGAGCATATATAATAAATCAGAAAACATTTCCAACCTTAAAGCCATGATCTAGGAAGATGAAATGGACAGAATGGAACAAGATGATCCATAAACTACTGCAGAGAGGAACATTAAGGAAAAGCAAGCATTGTATCTCTGGAAGTCTCAAGAACAATTAGACCATTAGTACCTTTCCCAGCTCACCTCCAAGAATATTAGCACCCAGACTGGTAGTCCAAAAAGATAAGACTGAACAAATCTTTGGAGCACAGGAATAGTCCCCAAAAATGGAGCCAGAGATCTTGACATTTAGGAGCCACCCTCAAAAAACCAGCCTACCACTCAACAAACACAGCCGAGGAACACAGATTTTCTAGCTTTTAAAATAACTTCATTATAAGGTGAATCTGCAAATCACTAGGCTTTTGAAGCATGCCCCCAACATAAATAAGCAAATACAAAAAGAAAAAAGAATAAAAGCAAAAGAAGATGAAGGAGATTTAAGAGAACATGTAAAAATTCAAGAAAAGTGTGAAAGAACTGTAATTAATAAAGTAACATATAATAGGCAGAAACACGGTGGTTGAAGCAATTGGCCCTGGCAGTGAAGAATATTTTATAGTTGACTTTGTGTAGAATTTACTGATGCATGGTGATGATAAAAATGAAAACTGATATTTGGTCAACTCTAGTATTATTCTAAAACGTTCTACAATAAACCCCTTATTATCTGTACCCAAAAGAGATTGCTCCTACCAACCATCCCTTAACGTGCTGCTAAGTTAATATCCTCAAAGCAATGAGAGAAGCATTTGTACTCAGTCCAGATTGGAGTAGGTGCATTAAGCACTTCTGAATGACAGTTTTCGAACAAAATCTGGTCCACTAACTGTTATTAAAGATGTGGAACAACTTAGTAACACTTCAAGAGAAAACAAATGAAATTGAAAAAATTAGATAATTATTAAATACAACAAACTAAAAAGTACACAAAAGGGAATTGTGGTATATTATTGGTGTTAGAAGAGAATGGTACTATTATTCTCTACTAGTAGAGAATACTGGTACTATTATTCTTTACTAGTAGAGAATACTAGTACTACTATTCTCTACTAGCCACTGGGTGCAGTGGCTTACAACTTAATCCCAACACTTTGGGAGGCTGAGGGGAGGGGAATCACTTGAGCCCAGGAATTCTAGACCAACCTGGGCAACATAGCAAAACCATGTTTCTATTTTTAAAAAATAAAATAGAATAATATTACATAGTAAAAATAATGGCAATATAGAATACAGATAAGAACATAATGTAATCTTACAGTTATAGGAAGTGCATGCATGGTGTCAAAAATTAATATATCAAAAAGCAACAATCATATATTTCATAAACATGGAGGTATAGTTGAATAAATATCCCAAAGAAAGTGGTTGTACCTGGGGATTGGAATGATTGGGACTCAGAGAGTAGGGGTAACTACTTTTTATTATGGGCTTTTTGGGCATAAATTAAATGCATATATTACTTGATTAAACTCAAAAAGTGAAGATTATATGGATTTAATTAGAACAAAGCTATAATAATGACATAAAACATTTCCTGTAACTCTATAGGCTGTCAGACAATGCAGAAGTTAAAAAAGTCACATTTGGCACGTTTATTTCACACTACATTATTCTATTTTATAAAATTTAAAAAATTCTGTAATTCTGAAAAACATTTGTTATCGGAATGAAAGATAACATAACTAGTCTTAGATGTAGAATTCTTTCATAAATTAGAAAAAGACCACCTTTATCTTTAATTAAAAAGACCACCTTTATCTTTAATTAATAAATTTTAAAAGTTATGTTTAATTTAAACTTAAGATTGTATATAGTATACTCTGATAATAAATAATTTGGAAACAGATTTTTTAATTTTAAAAAATAAATGTGTAAAATAAGTATGCATTTTTAAAAATCAAAGACTTAACTAGGATTTTATTGTAGAGATGGTATGATCTTTCTGGCTATATATACTTGGAATTGGGCTGGGTCCTAATTGATACATAGGAAACCAAATAACCTAGAGAAAACAATACCCATGAATGATTAGCAAATTTCTTAGATATAAAGGAAATGATTTAACTTCAAGAGACTAGAATAAATGAAAACATATTCAAAATTGAAAACGTTAATGGAAGGTAAGTTTGGTTTGCATTTGTGCATTTTATTTTGCAGACTAGAGAAGACATAAACTTCTAATTCTGTTAACATTGTAGCAGTTCATGGCAGTACAGGGGAAGACTTTTAGAAAAGAAAAAGATACTGGAGGAAAGGATTGATCTTTTCTGACAGCATGTAACACTTTTTACAGGATAAACAATAATGCTTAGATTCTTTTCCTTTAGCAGCAAAAAGGCTCTGCTCTCAGTATTTAACAGCAGAATGAACAAAACTTGCTTTATAAAACAAACAAATCCATAGTCTATTTCTGTTTGTTGGTTTTACTATGGTGAATTCCACACAAAAGGGGATTCCTTCCTACTGCTTTAACATAACACATTTCCGTGATTATGAAGTGTAAAAGTGCTAGCCATTTTAGGTCCAAATATTGAGGCTTATTATTGTGGTGAGTTTGAATGTTGGCTTATATGAGATTTTCTTCTTCCCTATGCAAATGAAGTGGCAAAATGTTGCTTTTAAGTCGAGATCAGGTAAACTGAGTCTAGATGCATCTACTTCATCTAACTAAACCTAATTAAATCTAAGAACCCACTAGATGATGGTAAATCAGTTTTGTAATATCTAGCAATTGCTTTAAAAAATTTTTTTTTCTCTCTAAAAACACAGTATTTGCTGGCTCCTCTATTGCTGGATATGTCAGCTATTTACAGAAGACTTTCAGATGAGATCTTGTAGAAAGGATCCCAAAAGGCATTCATTAGGAGAGAGTTAATTATTTGGTTTTACTGTGAAATGGAGAGTTAATTTCTGTCTATCATGGCACCACAATAGTTTTAAGGTCATGAATCATTTTGCGATCATCCCTCACATATTTTCCTCTCAGATGTATACGCTTCCTATTTCATATCCATTGCTCAGATTAGCTCTTCCTTTTGAATTTATTACAATAGACACATTGGGGTTGACTAGTACTTGCTCTATCCTTTCTTGTTAAGAACCCTGTCATCCTGGTCCAACAGCTTTGTATATGATTCAAATATTGCTTTTCACAGAAGCAACTTTTAACATGCAATGCGAACATCCTCATTATGGGAGAGATGAGAACAAATGACAGCATGATATGGCTGTCTTCTGAACTGTGCACTTATTGACCTATTTACCAATTATAGCTTTCTCATTTTAACATTGTGCATTATGGATATTCATCAAGGACAGTAGATAACTCCTATGAAAGTAGAGTCCATATTAGTATGAAATGGAGGTTATATTATTTCCTATAAAATTTACTAAAAGGCAAGCATTAAGAATACAGATACAAGCATATAAGATTGAAAGTCTGAGTTAATTCATAACTATTTCAATGATGCTGTGGTGGACTTGATAGGCTAGTTAGCATTTCAGCATGCTTTCAATGCACATTAATAGGGCTATTAATATTATATCCTTATGTTGCTGTTATAAAATGAGAGTCCTTTTTTAAAAAAATTTTCCCATGGTTAACTGACTAGGACTCCAAAAATATCATAAATATTTTGGAGCAATGTTATAAGAGTCATTTGCCCCTAGCACGTTCTAGTTTAGCAACATGAGTGTTAAGGAAACCATGTCAATCCAGTGTCACATCTTTGCCATTTCAAATAAGACAAGTGCAAATAGTTGTGTGTGTGTGTGTATGTGACAAGTTGGATTAAATGTACTTTGTACAATTAAGTTCAGTGAAGTCAGAAGATAATATCAAAAAAGATTAGAAACAAGCCCCTTATCCTCAAAATGTAAAATTGTATTCATAGGAGCCAATTTTAATTTAATTATCTTTTTTTGAAAAGTGCCGAAAGTACCTTAAACTAGGGCAGGATTCTTTTTTATTACTTTAAAGATATCTTGATTGATACTTTCATCCTTATTTTTTATTCTTTTTGGAGGTATAAATTAAACGGAAATAATATGGAATATATATTAGATCTGACAAATGTATCTCAATGATAGAAAAATATGGACAATTCATTATTTTATGATGAATATAAAAAAATTCCAGAAATAAAAGTTAGTGTTACAAATCTGTTGACTGAATTATTAATAATCCTAGGCAAAAAAAAAACACCATCAAGAAAAAATAAACCTTTGATTTTTGCTTAGAAAAGTTAGTAGTCATTGAAAAAGTAGGTCGGTGAAATAACTGGATTACTCAAATTAATCAGAATTGACAGGTAGACTACTAGAAGTCTATAGACTACAGAGTTTTGGTTTGAATGTTTTTGTAAATCTGGTATTTCTTAGGAGACAGATGAAAATTAATAAGATTATGCTAATTTATAGCATAAAGTAAAATGTTTTATAGCACTAATACCATCGAAGACTTTACTGAGCACTGAAAAGTAAATGTAATAATTCTAATTGTATATTCATTTTATGTTTTTCAAAATCAGAAATCATCCAAAACTCAGTTACACTGATGCAATTATTTGTACATGCAAATATAATTAGGATGAATATTTTATGCTTAACTTCAAAACGATGGTAAAATTTCCAATACCACATTGTATTTTTAAGTTCATGCAGTAAGAGTCATCTAAATGATGTAAAGAAAATAGGGGTAAGCCAGTGTAAACATAATGTTTTTTCTTTTTAAAATAGTTCTGGGTAGATATAAAAATTATGTATGTTTATACTTTACAAATTTAACACACTAATAAAAGTCCAAAATTTGGAAAAGAGTGATAATGGATTTACTTACGCAGGCCACGTTTTTAAATTTTATATTATTCCAAGATGGCTTCTTATGCTACTTGATGTATCACTAGACTAAATATTCTCTGGGTTTTAAATTAATGGTAAATGTGTTGGCCCCCAGTTGAAGATTCCATGTGAAATATGCTGTCTGCAAGAAAACTCATCACTCTAAAGTGTATTTTAAAACTATTAGTAAAGGCACTTTCCACCCTGATAATTTGCATAGAACACAGTGAAGCAAAGAAACATGCGATGCCTTCCAGCTAGATGCTAATAAGGCCACAGGAAAAAAAAAAAAAAAAGAGCATTTCAAATATGTCTGTATAGCACCCCCATGTCTTTCTCTAAAGTAGGCTGAAGACTCCTCATTGCTTATACTGCAAAAATTTAAAACACTTTCAAATAAAATACATCTTCACCACTTTTTTAAAGGAAATTATTACGTGTTACTCTTAACTGATCTATTTTTAGGAGCCAAAAGCAGCAGGGTATGTCAGAAAGGGCTGCTTCATGAATTATGTATTTGTCCTTTTTCCACTTGGCTACATTCGTTTTATTTTATGAATCCTTGAAATCCTGAGAATGGTAAGTTTTAGGCTGAAATTTTCAAAATTTCCTAGCCATATGCTTACTTATCCAGCTACGTCTTTCTACGAGGCACTTGCTTCTCAGAGAAACCAGCTCCAGGACCTTTCTTCATGAAATATAAAAGTGATTCATTTTTTTTTAAACGAAGGCTGCGTATCACTTGAATTGTTTTCATTTGCATCATAAGGTTTTTAATTACTACTGTCATTGTTTTCACTTCCCTAAACTTGTAGTTAAAGATTCAAAGTGTATTCACCTCTCAAGGCTTAAATTCTATTAGATGGTGCATATTTTGTTATTGGCTTACTGTTTTACCAGAAAATCACAACAAACTATTGCAAATAAGTAAGTTGAAAGTAAACTGGTTGTATAAATTTTTACAATTTCCATTAGTTAAATATGGTAGCAACAAAATTATAAAACCTATATGAACAATATTCTTCCATAAAGCTTTGTGTAAGAAAAATATTTCTAACAGCTGTGACTAAAACTCTAGAAATAAGATCATTATTGCTGACCCTGAGCTTAATATTAAACATAAAAATATTGATTTGCTCCTCATCCTCATAAGAACATTTGCTTCGGACATAAATAGGAGGGTCTGGCTCACTGAAAGAAGCTCTCCCACTGCCCCCTGCATCCTTTTGTCTTTATCTAATTCCATCATCTCAGATACCAAAGATTCCCTCTCACAATGGTTTGCAGTTGCTTGTTATGCATGACCTTCTGTATTTTGCCTGTTCCTTTCGTTGCCCCTGGAAAAACCGAAGAGGAAAAAAAGGAAGAAGAAAGAAGAAGAAAGGAGAAGGAGAAAGGAGGAGAAGGAGGAAGGGGAGGAAGAGGGAGAGGGAGAGGGAAAGGCGGAGGAGGAGTCATAGCTGTACTACTGCCTTTCCCAAAGTCGGTTCATGCTTGATGCTCTCACTGAAGCAGGTCAAAGAAGGTGAAACTCCTTCCTTTTCAATAGACTGTATTTTTAAAGTTAGAATTCCACATTGTACTTAAATAATACAGCAAATGTAATTTTCAGCCTTTAAACCACAATTCCAGACCACAAACAAATTTTGAAGAGCGAATTTAAATTTCTTATGAACTATTTTTATGATATTAGTATAAAGTTAATGTGGTGATAAAACTTTTTGCAATCATCTTCTTGGAGATCAGGGCTTATTTTCCTTGATAATTTATTTAAGTTTGAGAATATTAGAAACAACATCACCAAAAATAAAAGTGGGTTACTTAAAGATTTTTTTCTTGCAAATGACTCTTATGTCAAAAGTCACTTGATTTGCAACAAATAATAATTAAATTTTCATTCGAATAATTTTTTGGAAGAGCTTTCCTATAAGTGTAAAATTTGTACTCAATGTTTTCCTTTATTCAAAATGTCAGAACTTTAATTTCTGGTAATGTTAAAATACAGCAATAATATGGCAAAACATATTAAATGTGAGCAAAAGTGAATGATGTGAAAGGACCAGAGTGTATAAGGAGAAAATTTAGGTATTTATGTACTCTATAATTTTAAAATTATCATTGGAGAAAATGAACTTATCACTATGCACATTTACTTCATCTGCAACTATTGTTTATTGCTTTAAGGAATTATTCAAAGTATCTCTCTATTCTAAACCCTTTACAGTTCTTTATAAGTTAGCACACATTTTCTTTTTTTTTTTTTTTTGTAGAGACAGGGACTGGCTTTTTTGCCCAGGCTGGTCTCAAACTCCTGGGCCCAAGCAATCCCCCTGTTTCAGCCTCCCAGAGTGCTGGGATTACAGACATGACGTAGTGTACCCAGCCTTTCAATGGTTGATGATAAAACAAAAATTCAAACTAGAACAGACTGTTTCTCAGACATTATATGTCAGTGATTTGTGATGGTCTTAAACACTTTGTGCCTGTTTTTATTTGTTAGAGACCAACATGTGCCACCAATACAAGAGAGAAGCATCCCTCTTGATCCCAATCTCTTCTCTTATGGTGGTTACATTTAATGTATATGATAAAGTGATGAGATGTTTGCCTATGGTTTATGGGCCCAGAGTAAGTTACTAACCTTATGTCTATTGGTTTATTTCACACAATGTATATTCCAACAGTGCTTAGCTTTTCCAGAAGAAAAGAACATCAAAGTTTTCCAAATTTACATACATATCAACCTAAGTATTCACACCTATTCATAAATACAGTCTTCAAATTATTAAGTTGAGATTATTTTCAAACTGATCTGTAAAACATACATTATTAATTAGAGGAAATATATTTTTATAAGAATAAAACACTTGTGGTTTGCTAAATTACTAAGAATTAATTATAAACTGGTGGTATGTACCTCCCTCTCTATCCTTCTTTTTTACTAAATTGAAATAAATCAAAAAAAGAAAGCAGGTGGGTAGTTACAAAAATGTTTCATTAAAAAAAGCAGTAGGAACCACAGAGAATCTTATGCTTTTTGAGTAGAAAGTCTGATTCTGCAACGCTGACTGTTGCTAAGACTGAGGCTGTGCAGAATTTAAATATGATAGAAACAGTGAGCTTGCAATATCTGTGCCCACTGAAATACAGAGAGCCCTAATTTGTTTTGCTTTTAATTATAATGACATTTTCTATTATTAATCACCAATTGGGAAGCAAGATGCTTTTTGTGATATGCTATTTTCAAGTCATAGTTTTTCTCCATTTGCTATGCACTTTATTTTTGTATACTGAGTTCATTAGGTTGCATTAGGCTCCTTATTAGAGAGAAAGACAAAGCTGGTCATTGTGCCCAAAGTGTCTATGTTTCAAAGATTACATAGATCATTATTTAAAACCATTTAAGTTTATGAGGAAAGAGAAACATTGTCCAGAGAATAAAGGCTGCCTGCTTTGTACTTATTACTATTATTTTTATTAAGAGCAAATTATGTGTACATGATTTCACATCTATAAACAACAAAAAGCCAAAAACCAAGTACAAAGGAGTAGTTTAAACTTTGAATCCCGTTCTCAATAAGTTCTTGAAGAAACAGTACAAAATAGGCAGAACAGAAAGATGAAACCAGAAGTTAAGGCATTAAACTTTGTTTTTAATCAGCCATATGAATGGTAATTCAACTTTTTGCTAGGTGACCATCTCTCTTCATAAATAGCAACTGTGATCATGATGACAATGTTCCAAACATAAGAAAATAAGAACATAATTAATCCTACAAAGTAGCCAAAATTCTGAAGTAAACATATTCCTTAGTATGACATTGAGGACACTTTCAGGGTAAGACATTGACCATGCTCTTTGGATTCCAGAAACGTAGGCATTCCATGGAGTTTTTCACACCCACAGGCCTTTGTTCATGTTATTTCCACATGTTTCCATTGCTCAAACGTCTTTTCTAATTTCTATTCTCTGTAATCCTTTTCCAGTCCCCATAATCCAAACCAATCACTCACTCTTCTGATCATACTTACTTTGTTTATGCTAATACCATAACAACTAAGTGTGTATGTCTCCTACATTAATTTGTTAGCATCTCAAAGAAAAGGACCAGGTGTTAGTCTTCTGTGTTCTTTCTAGCACCTAGCAGTGTATTGCAGTGCTCACAAGTGTATACCAAATAGAATAGAATTGAAAAGATATCATTATCGTGATGTTAATTTTATGTGTCAACTTGACTGGTCCAGAGGATGTCAAGATGTTTGGTTAAATATTACTCAGGGCATCTGTGAGAGTGTTTCTAGGTGAAATTAACATTTGAATTGATAGACCTAGTAAAGTAGATTGCCCTTCCCTTTGTGGTGGACTTCTCTAATCTATTGAAGGCCTATGCAGACCAAAAAGACTGAGTTAGAGATAATTTGCTCTCTCTGCCTGGTAGTCTTCAAACTGGGACATTGGTCTTCTCTCGCCTTCAGATTTGGACTTGAGCTTGAACTGAACTTATGTCATTGGCTTGCCTGGTTCTCAGGCCTTTGGACTCAGACTGGAAATATATAGGTATATTCTATTGGTTCTTTTTCTCTGGAGAACCCAGAATAATACAACTATCAGCCATTCATTTGGGCATATGAAAATTTACAACTCTTAATCTTATTTAAAGACCCATTTTAAAATGAAATTTCTCTTCCCATTCTTTATGAACCTATAAACAAACACTGTCTTCAAAGAAGAAATAAGAACTTCAGCAACCATAATTTAATTATTGCAAACAATTCTTTGGTCATGAAACAACAGCTTTGCAAAGTGGAATTATTTCATAGTACCATTTTATGGAAGGACAACATAACAGCTACACTGGGAAAAACAGCTCAGCATAAAAGTGATAAAATCACCCCATTTCACCTCTGTGCCAATGGCTCATGGTGTTTCTAAAACAAGGGGAAGGAAATAGCCCTAATTATGTCTTGTTCAATTGCATCATTTAAAGCATTAACCTGCTTTTAGCAAGGCTGTTTTTGATAATCTATCTTTACTAAGCAAATGTTGCTTTTCTGCCATCTTCTCCCTATGGAAAAAAATTTAGATTATTTGCAAATCATTAACACTAGGGAATATTAAAATATAATATATATTAACTTCAGTTTTCATGGGTTAAGAAAGAAAATGTTTGAGATAATAACTTATAAATAGGCACAGTAGGCCTGATTCTTCTAGAAGAGTATACATAGAAATGTGTATCTGACAACTCCAGTGTTATCAAACATGTATATTTGGAAATAGCGTTTACTATAGTGTACTCTCTGTCCTTCACCAAGCCAGTGACATACAGTGTATTCATGGCTCTGAGAGGAGATAGAGTAATAAAACATACTTGGTTTTATTTTATGGGCGATGGATTTTGTGTGACTTCGATGTACCAGTGTAAGTTCATTGATTGGGTGACTCTGATGTACCAAGGTAAGTTCATACGGTGTAACAAATGTATCACTCTGTTGTGGGCTATTGATAGTGGAACAGGCTGTGCACATGTAGGGAGAGGGGTATATGGAAACTACTTTCTACTCAATTTTGCTGTGAACCTAAAACTGCTCTAAAAATTAAAGTCTATTTAAAACAAAAGTAGGGGAAATAATCTACACATGAAATCCCTAAAGATAATTACAGTGCCTCATTGTATACTAGACTTTCTAGAAGGTTGTATCAAGTCTGCTTTCTCTGTACAAGTGCTCTCAAGGAACAAGGGGACACCCCTAGGTGCGTTCACTGAGGAACACACATGCAGGAGCCAAATGACTTCACACTCCTCAGTCAGAGAGGGCTAACATGAATTATAGTCAAAAGAAAGACAGGCACAGAACTGAACCTATCCCTGAAACTGGCTTCTCCCAAATATCTTTTCAAAATATCACCTTTCTTTTCTTTAATATTTTTCTTTGCCTATTTCTCTCAAATCCTGAAAAGGAGAAGGGAAGACAGTAGGCCCAATAAAGTGCAAATGGGAAGAAAGGGGGTTAAAAACGATGACAGGTGTAGCTGAAATCTGGAATGCTGTTAAATTTTTAACTCTCTCTCCTAATTATAGCCCTCCTGACACTTTCTGTTTCTGAGCTCCATCAGTGAATGGTGGAAATGACCTCAATACATTTCATTAACCAGATCTCAGATTTTTTTTTTCTTCTTCAATCACTTAAGCAAAGCAACTCTCAAGCCTGACTGTCCTGTAAAAGGTGAGGTCTCCTTCTTGAAGCTGAATCACTCCCTTGGGGTTTGAGGGTCATTTACCTTTGGTTAGTACAGCAGATGGAATGTTGTATGCTTGGCTCAGGACTTCTGGCTGAGTGCCCTGGACTGTGAGGACAGTTGCTTAACTCAGAAGGTGGCTTCAGATTCCCCCTACCATCTTTCCAGGGCTCCCAGCTACTTGAGAAAGCTATAAATTACTGTTGTTAAAATGTTATACAAGAAACAAAAATACCTCAACAGCATAAAAACCCAAGCCATTCAATTATTAATTAAAAAGGCAAATGATTTAAACAGATATTTTTCAAAAGAAGACATACAAATGACCAATAGTATATGAAAAAAGTTCAGTATCACTAATCATCAGGGAAATGCAAATCAAAACCACACTGAGATCTCCTCCCACTCCAGTTAGACAAAAAATAACAAACGCTGGCAAGGATGCCTATAAAGTGGAACCCTTATACGCTGTTGATGGGAATGTAAATTGGTACATTTGCTATGGAAAACAATGTGGATGTTTCTTAAAAACCTAAAAATGGAACTACCATGTGATCCAACAATCTACTACTGGGTATATATCCAAAGGAAAGGATATCAGTATGTAGAAGAGATATTTACACTCTCATGTTTGTTGCAGCACGATTCACTATAGCCAAGATATGGAATCAATCTAAGTGTCCTCAACAGATGAATGAATAAAGACAATACACAATGAAGTACTAATTTATATATACATATATATGTGTGTGTATATATATACAAACACAAAATGAACATATATACACATTGCATATATATACTACATATACATTATATTATATGTAGTATACAATGTATATACAATGGAACACCATTTAGCCATAAAAAATTAAATCAAATCATTCAAGGCAACATGAATGAATCTAAAGGATATTACGTTAAGTGAAATAAGTCAAGCACAGAAAGATCAATACTGCATGTTTTCGCTCATATATGGAAGCTAAAAAAGTTGATCTAATAAAAGTGGAGTATAGCATTGCATTTACTAGAGGCTGGAAAGGGTAGGAGGGAGAGGAGATAGGGAGAGTTTGGTTGACAGGTACAAAATTACAGCGTAAACAGGAGGAATAAGTTATAGTGTTCTACAGGACTGTGAGGTGACTAAAGTTAACAACAATTTATCGTATACTTTCAAATGTCTAGGTGGGAGAATTGTGAATGCTTCCAACACAAATAAATCATAAATTTTTTAGGCAATGGATTTGCTAATTACCATGATTTGATCATTAGACAATGTACACATGTATCAAAATATCACACTATACCCCCCAAAATAGTACATTTCTTATGTGCCAGTTAACATAATAAAAATGTAGGTACGGCCAGGCGCAGTGAATCATGCCTGTAATCCCAGTACTTTGGGAGGCTGAGGCAGGCGGATCACCTGAGGTCAGGAGTTTGAAGCCAGCCTGGCCAGCATAGGGAAACCCCATGTCTACTTAAAATACAAAAGTTAGTCAGGCATTGTGGTGCATGCCTGTAGTCCCAGCTACTCAGGAGGCTGAGGCAGAAGAATCACTTGAACCTGGGAGGCAGAGGTTGCAGCAAGCTGAGATCACGCCACTGCACTCCAGCCTGGGCCACAGAGCGAGACTTCATCTCAAAATAAATAAATAAATAAATAAATAAATAAATAAATAGTAGGTACAGAATTCCAGATCAGATGTGTGCCCCAAGAAGTGATTTAAATAATAAATTATTGTTTCATTTCTGCAACATAGAAATGAGGAGCCAGTTTCTTAGAAAAATGAAAAAGAAAAAGACTTCATTGTATGAACATTTATTTCTTGGGCTTTTATTATAGTTACATTGTAGCACTTGTGTTAAAACTCATACATTTATCAAATAACCTAATGGTCCATATAGAACATAATGAATGCTTCACAAATTATCAAAATTCTCTTGGATAGATGAGGTATCTACATTTGCTGAGTGTTTTATTTTTATTTTTACTTTTTGTATGCCAAGGTTTGTGCTAGGTTGCTTGCAATGTATTATCACACTTATTCATCACAGCTGTCCTAATGCTAACCTCTCTTTTGGACAAATAAAAAGTTGGAGACTTAGAAATGAGAAGAGTTTGCCCAAGTTTACACAGTTAATAAAAGACAAAATTGGGATATGAGAGCACTTGCTGTTTCTTATTACCACACTATTGACAGAAAATTGCAAAATGGCAGAATTTGAAACTGAGTCTCCCGCCCCTGAGTGTGTGTTCTTTTAATTATGATTCACACATTCCTATAAGTGCCTGAATTTTTCTCATGGAGTTAAGAATTGGCAGTGAACAACAAAATGTACTGAAAAATTAATGGGCTTTTGAGTAAGAATCCCCTGAGTCTAAATCTCAACAAAGCCATTTATGAGGGGTATTATTTGGGGCAAATTATTTAATCTCTCTAAGCATTCATTTCTATCTCTGTAAACCAATAATATACATTTCATAGGTAAAAATGGAAATAAAATGTATAGCATGTATTTGATATTGTGAAAAAATGCACATAACATCCATAGCATGATATTTGTCACTTAATTGTTGATACTCGATTGTATAATAGACAGTTAAGTTTTTTCAAAATTATTCTAATATTGGTATAATACAAAAATATTTTGAAAATATATATTTGCCTGAGTCTATTGAGCCAAGTTGGGGTCCAGGAGCCTACAGGATAGGGGGGTGATTTAAAAGCAAAGATAATAAAAAGAAAAAGAAAATTAGTTTCTAAAATGCAAAAAGGAGGTGGAGGAATGTAATAGCATTACAAGATAGGCTAATGTCTTGAGATAAAATTATCCAAATATGTCCTTCCTCCCTACCCTCTTTCTCTTTCACATAATAAGGACTAAACTACCACTAACATGGATGGAGTATATCCCTCCATGTCTCCATGCCTATTACAGCAGCCAAGCACTACCCAATAATGAGATAGTAAGAGAACCCAGAGAAGAGATGGTATATTACATAAGGGGGGAAACACCAAGGGCAGAGGTAGTCCTCTAGTACCTCCTCTCCCAGTTTCAGTCTAGACAGAGGGAGTTACAATCCAGATTTTGAACACTTGTGCTCCTTGATTTTCCTTCCCCTATCCCTAGGCCCTGAAAGTTAACAATCTTAATTTATATTTTTTGGTGTTTTGTTTCTGTTTTGCTTTGTTTTGTATCTGACGTTCTCTGCTTGCACAAACTTTGCCACCATGTTTAAATGACTTTGCACAGGGTTGGTAGTTCCTTCCAAGGAAGGAAGGAAGGGAGGGAGGGAGGAAGGAAGGAAGGAAGAAGGAAGGAAGGAAGGAAGGAAGGAAGGAAGGAAGGAAGGAAGGAAGGAAGGAAGGAAGGAAGGAAAAATTATCACAGCAAGCAGTAGGGGACCTGAGGTCTGAGAGTAAGATCTTATTAGTCATAGACAAAATTTAAAAAATACTTTTCTTAGTGTGATTAAGTATGAGTAAATTTGCAACTCTGTATAAGAATCTGTTCTCACTCTCAATTCTCTAATTCATATTTTGAAAATCATTGAAATAAACTTTTCATTTCAATAAAAATACTCAATTTAGATAGGTAGTAAGAAGCATTTTGATTGGTGTTAGATGATGACTTGAAATAAGTAAACTGACTGGATTATATTAATATTTTAATTAATATTTTTCCTCCCTGAATATTTTTCTTTCCTTTCTCTTCCTTCTCTTTCAGCATGAAATCAGCTCTGTGCTGAATGCCTCAGGGAAGGAATGTGGCAGAGAACAGAAAACAAAAGTAAGCAGCCATGGCTGTATTCATTTTCTAATTAATTCACTCATTTACTCTTTCAGTATATAGCACTGCTGAGAGAATTCCAAAATGGTAGCTTTTTTCCTCCTAAAATATGTCATGTCAGCTCATAACTTACCCTTATATTCATTTATTTAATAAACAAATATTTGTGTGTGTGCTGTTAGCATGTATCAGAGTATTCTGGATGCCGGGTGCCAAAGGTAAAATGGCAAGAAGACAAAGACCCTTTTCATGTGGAAGTAGAGGGCAGATAATTTTAAAAAGCAAGGAATTGCCTTGATGTATTTTCTATGCCCAAACTAAACTCCAGCGAGGAGAAGAAACATTGCGATGTAAACACACAAAAACAGAGAGACCTGAAAGGAAAAGGATTTTCCTCAGAGAATTATCTCCCCTCAGATTAAGAGAAGACAATGATGAGAGACCTGTGGTTTCCTGCCGGGGCTGAAGGTACCTCCCCTCCATTTCCTAGGAAAGTACAGCAAAAGGAGAAAATGGCTTCACACTGCTTCTGGGCGAAGAGAACATATGCCCTCTCTCCCAAGATTTGCCCACCAACCATGCTTGGCACTGAGGCATCAGAGAGAACTGAGGGACTTGTAAAGGCCACATAGGCCAGGATGACAGCTGTCTCAGCAGCTACAGGCATGGACTCACAGCCAACAACCAAATGGGCCATCCCCAACTCCTTGGCATTAAGACCTTAATATCATAGTGAAATCCTAACTAGAGAAATGTCAGTAAGGAAAGGCACTTGGGAGTTCAGGTATTTTTTTCCCAGCAGTCTAGTGGAATTTGTTCTAGAGTCAGAAATTAGATAGCTTATAAAAATTAAGTAATATATCATAATTTTTAATTTCATAGACTGAGATATCTATTACACCACTACGGTGCTTGGGTAATCTATCTTGGCATCTTTCTTTTTCTAATTTTGCATTTTTTAATGTTTGTATTTCAGATGGTGTTTCGCTCTGCTACCCAGGCTGAAGTGCAGTGGTGTCATTATTTCTCACTGCAGCCTCAAACTTCTGGCCTCCAGCGATCCTCCTACCTCAGTCTCCAGAGTAAGCGGAATTATCAGTGTGAGCCACTATGCCTGGCTCTGTCTTGACACTTTTGTATTTTTCAACGCCACATTGAAGCAGCTGTCAAGTCCTGTCTCTCCCCGCACACTCTGTGTGTGTGTGTGTGTGTGTGTGTATTTCTCAAAACTATTGCTGCCTATCTTAATTACTGTTTCCTTGGCTCATCTCTCCAAATTGCTACCCTAACCAAATGTCCCTGCTTCCAGTTTTATTATCTTTCAATCAATGCAATACCCAGTGCATTTTATTTAAAATCTGTATCTCACAATGTCTCTTATCTGTTTCATACCCTTTGGTGGTATCTATCTGTCACAGTTAAAAACATGACCCACAGGCCCTTCCAGGAACTGGTTTTTCTCTTCTTCTCCAGTCTTCAGCCTTAGCTCCCTCTACATCTTTCAGTTTGGTTTCTGATCCAGCAACATAGCCACATATTTTTTTCCCAGTTTTAGATCCTTTGCTCATATTGTTCCCTCTGCTTGGAATTACCCTCACTTTGCACTCACTTTGCCTTTGTAACTTCTACTTATGCTTTAATGTTCAATTCAGGCATCCTTTCCATCAAGATAGTCTCTGATTTTGCTTTAGTCTACTTCCTGTAGTACCACTGTAATTTATGTAATAATTACACATAACTCCATTTTATATTCTGTGGACATCTAATTATGTATCTGTCACTGCCCACAAACTGTGAGCTCTTTGAAGGCAGGAGCCATGATCACCAATCTTTAAGTCTCTATTACCTACAACAATTTCTGGCCTAAATAGGCATTCGATTCATGTTTGTTGAACTGAATAAAATTATCTAAACAGAAATCTGGCAACACTTCAGGGATCTTTCATCAGGAATCTAATTTTAGAGAATCCAGATGTTTCCAGGCAAGCAAATTAATGTGCCAGTAATTCTTCAGGGTCCATCAATGTATACGTTGTCTGATGAGTTTAAGGACTGATCAGATGCTGTTTCACAGATGTGAATGTCTAGAGCTGTTCCTGAGGTAAGACACTTTAATTATGTGGATGTGCCCTTTAGATTTGTATTCAGTGCTATCGTCATGATTACCAGAGCAATCATGACCATAATAATAGCAAGAGTCCCTTGCATTTATATAGTAGCTCATAGTGTGTAAAGCATTTTCTTACACATCACAGCTTTAAAAGATAAACAGGGTAGGCATTATTATCTCCACTTCAGAGATGAGATAACTGAGGTTTAGAGAGAGTAAGCATGTGGTCTAAGACCTCAAGCCCATTAAACTGCAGAGCCAGGATTGAACTGACTTGTTAATCTTTGATTCATGCTGTCTGTTTAAATTCATGTCAATGATCATGTTTTCTAGAGGAATTAGGAATTGCCTATCTAAGCTCACTTCTTTCCATTTCAAACCTAGATGCAGGATGTGCCTAAAGAGAAAGACTCTGAGAGGCATGATTTCTGCTAAATGTCATTACTTTGGGTTCTTCAAATAAATCAATTAAATGTAAGCAAACTTCTAGTAAATATATGAGTAACTATAATTGCTATGGAACATCTAAAGGTAATGTAATGGATAACTAATTGTTTTCAACGTGAGCGTAGGATTGGCACACAAAATTGGGAGAAACAAGGCAGCGTCTTTTGGGGACTTCTTGATCTCATTTATTTTTCTGTCTCTTCTCCCTAACTCATCACTATACATGATAAACTTAAAGCAACTAATCTCTCAATAACTGTTCTGCACTCATGTCTTGTTTCCTGTCCTACCTGTCAAGTGCCATAGAGTAGCATTAATATCTTATTCAGTCTTATTAATTCATTTAATAAGCATGAATTCAATGTCAATTGCGTGCCAAGATTCTGATATACTCGAATGTTACCAAGATGAATGAGACCAAGCTAGCCTCAGCTCTCGTGTGGAGTATGCAATCCAGTGGGGGAAGATAGGTGACAATGAAAGCAACATTCCTGTGGGTTTCAGAAGTATGTGGTAGCACAGTGATAGCCCCCAAAAATGAATAAACCATTTAGCTTGGAGGATTCTAGTGAGACATCAGAGAAGATGCATACAACCTTTGAGCTTCAGTTTTATCATAAAACTAGTAGATGGTCAATAAATGGCACATAGTAGATGGTCAATAAATATTTGCTGGTTGATTAAGACACAATGTGGTACAAGTTATTACAACCCTGCTAAATTCAAATCACTATAGTATACTCCCTCTCTTAGAAACATTAGCCTTGTAACTTCATCTGAGTTTGTGGAATTAAAAGTTTCTCTCTGTATTATAGAAACTTCAAGCATCCGCAAAAGACTGGGCAAGACATCCTTCCAGCTATATTTGACAATCACCTCCCTTGCCTATGAGCAAGGTAGTAAGCTTTTTCTCACAAGCTGTTCACTCTGAATGAAGAATTTGTTCTTTTTCAGGGGACTGAGTGTCTCTTACATGAGAGAGGTTTGTTTCTTCCTGCCCAATTTGAGTTTTTGTGTTCTAACATTAAAACATAGTGAGTGAAGATTCTTTTCACCCACCCATTTCTAAGTCAGATGAGTCAATGTGAGATGACAAAAGAAATGATGATCACTTAAGAGACCCTGTGATCTCTTAGAGTTGACCACAGAATTAAATATGGCTTCTTTAGGTAAAAGTCAGTAAACCAAATTAACTGTCACCTATTATACTTTTCCTCCTTTGCTGGCACATCACCTATTATATTTTTTCTCCTTTGCTGGTATTCCTTTTGAGGTGAAAGTCAATAAACCAGAATAACCATCACCGATTATGTGTTTCCTCCTTCACTAGTAAGGCAAATCTTTCTTTGTAAATTTTATAAAAGATAATAGGAAAACAAATGGAATTCTAATGTTTTAAAGTTTTGTGTTTCCCAAAATTCAATCAAAAATTTTGACAACATACATTTGTGGTTCCAGGAAATTCAAATAAAAATAGCTTTTGAAGACTTAAAAAAAATCCCCAATGGATAAATATAAAAGTTTAATGGCACTATAGTCTTCTAGAGCAAGTGTGAAATACTTTCTGCCCTTTGGGTTTATTTCTTTTGCACAATTTCTATTTTAAGAATTTTCTACTGGCACTGACTCTAGAGCTGTACAGTGGCTTTCTAGTATAAGTAAGTCTGCAAGCCTGGCTTACGTACAAACACTGTACTGGATGCTTAAACACGAAAATTAAATAAACCCCTAATTCATCACTTTCCTTCATCCTCCCTTTCACCTGTCACCCTACCTCCACCCCAAGTTTCACAGCCTAAACAGAAGAGATCAAAAGACTGAAATATTAGTGATATTTTGGAAGGAAGAATAGATGGAATCCAGATGGATGAAAACCTTTATCTGATTCTTGCACACATGGCCACATGTAACTACTGCATTACTTTCTGTCAATCGTTTCTCTGTTCTTTTAGTTTGATGATGACTTCTGCTAAAATATCTTGCCAAAAATAGAAAAATTTCTTGTAAAGTAATTAATACAGTATTTATATAGAAAAAGCTTCATGGGATGGGCGTGGTGGCTCATGCCTGTAATTCCAGCAATTTGGGAGGCCGGGTGGGTGGATTGTTTGAGGTCAGGAGTTCGAGACTAGCATGGCCAACATGGTGAAACCCTGTCTCTACTAAAAATACAAAAATTAGCCGGGTATGTTGGTGCGTGCCTGTAATCCCAGCTACTCAGGAGGCTGAGGCACCAGAATTGCTTAAACCTAGGAGGCAGAGGTTGCAGTGAGCTGAGATCATGCCACTGCACTCCAGCCTGGGTGAAAGAGTGAGACTCTATCTCTAAAAAATAAAATAAAATAAAATAAAATAAAATGAAAAAAACTTCATAAAAAACTCTTCTTTTCCAAAAAGCCTATGTAGAAATGTAAAATATTAACTTGTTCAATATTACCCTAAGCCAGTGAGGTGAAGAGGAGGCAAAATAGCACTGCTATTTTCAATTTTTGTCTAGGTCAGGTGAAAGCTGAAATGATTTTTTCAAAATCAAAATGCAAGTCAGTGATGTGACAGCTAGGATGGCCATGTGTTTCTTTGGTATGTGAATAAACATTTAGCGAATATTATTGTTCTATAACGGGAAAATTCAGAAACAAACTGTTCTTTCATCATTTAAGTAAAGATGCTTGTTTAGCACACATTTATTTTCAAGAAATTCTCTTGACAAAATATAAAAGTTCAATGATTTAGAGTAGCAGTCATCAAAAGTAGCCACATAACACAGTGGAAATAATGATGAATAACAAAAAAGATAGAGATTTCAATCCTAGATTTGCCACTGTTAACTCATGGCCTAACAAAAAGATTACATTTTCATTTAAAAAAGCAAACACACAAAAAATAACCAAGAAAAACCCCCATGAGTATAGTTATAACTTCCATGAAAGTCTCACTGGATTTTCATGAGATGCTAGATTCATTATCCGTAAATGATGTGTAGAGTTATATACACTCTCTCTATATATTTATACTTTATAGATAATGGATTATATATCTAAATTGATTTCTAACACTTAAGACTGATATAACAGAAATGGGAAATATCATTCACAAAAATGATAGTTAAGACTTATTGAACTCATACTATATGCCAAGTATTAAGGACTTTATATCCGATACTTACTATTCCTTAGGACAACCCCAGGAGGCAGGTTCTGTATGATTCTCATTAACAGATGAGGAAACTGATATTAACAGGATTTTCCCCCCACTCTCTCTTCTGTATGCAGAATTTTATATTCGGGTATCGCTGACAGATTTTCAGTCATTCACATATTAACACCCAGGCTTCATACAAAATAATCTCTAGTTAAATGGAGCTACAGTTTCAGGTAACAAGATACTAAGTTTTACTTGTGGGTTTTATTCCAAGATATATATATTTCTATTGATCTAGCTCCACACTATTTCTATAATCAACTGAGCTTACCATACTTAAGAAAACAAATAATGGTTCAGTGAATATATATGCATAGAAGTATTAGTTAAGTGATTTTCAATTTCTTTCAAGCTTAAAGTTTATTCAAATATGTAATGAACTATCGCAACATCTGCAAATGTTTTTCCATAATTTAGGCAATAAGAAGTATAATTTTTTTCATCGAGTCCAGTTTGATTGACTAATTTACATCATCAAATACATTTTTCCTTGTTGAAAAATGTACAAATTGTTTACAGTGAAAACGAGATTCCAATAGCTTTAGTTACTGCATTATTATATTTGTACTATATCAAAATTCTGAATTAAAAATGTTCCTCTGTGGTTATTTTAAGGTCTCTAATTTTGTGGTATTTAAATAAAAGCCAGATATTTAGAAATTTTGGAATTAATATATCATGCCCTTTAATATCTATGTGTTGAGTAGTGGAAGGACAGTTGAAGTCACCACTTAAAGCTTTTTAAATAGATTACCTTATTTAAATAAGTAAACTCTTCAATTTTTACTTGGATGTCTTCGTTCAAGGAGACAACACTTAAAGTGAACATATAAGACTGGATAAATAAAATTCAGTACATTATATCTGACAGAGTTTTAAATCTCTACACAGTCTAATACAAAATAGGTTCAAGATTATAGCAATACCAACTTTCTTGGAATCTTACAAAACATGTTCAATCAACTAACCTATGTGTATACAGTAACAACTGTAATGGGCCCCATATCATGCTAAATACCATGAGGACTATAAAAAATATAAAAGCGTCTGCCCTTCTCAGTTTATAATGGAATGGGGAAATACTATTTATGAACCTGAAATTATTTCAGAGCTATACTAAAGTATATACAATTAGTGTTAGCCCTGAAGTCATTGCCCATAAATGGAATAAAAAAACAAGAATCTGGGCTGCAATAACTGTTTGGATGCATGTAAAATATATGTCACCTAATGTGACAGAGTCTTTAATAGAAATGTACTATATACTCTAATGTTTTCCAATCTGAATTTATGCATTAAATAAACATTTTTTTAATCGATTAGGTAGTAGGCTCTATATAATGCACTGTGGGGAATATAAATGTAATTAGGCTAATAAGCTGTATGGTAAAGGAAAAATGATACAGCAGTAAGTACCACACAAGCTATAATGTTTGAATTGCAATAAAAGGCTTATGGGATTCAGGGAAGGGAGAAATCTACTTCAAATTGAAGTAGAAAAAGGAAAGTTCCAAGGGCATTTAAAGTAGAAGTGATGGCAAAGATGTTTCTGAAAGCAATCAGGAAAGGATATACCAAACAGGAAGTAAGAGCCTGGGTATAGAGGGATGAAATTAAGCTTATTTAGGGGAAATGAAAAAGGTGAAATTAGGATGCCTTGTTATGAGGTAACCCAGGAACACAGAATTTTGTTCTTTGCTAGACAATTCTCAATTCCCACAAAGTCACCAGAAGAAGTGTATGCTCAGAGGCAATGATCAATCAAAGAATAATCTTCATTCTGTGAGGATGTGGCTTCAAACACTTATATAATGCCTTTGTGAGCTAGTCTGACCTAGATAGAGAATACCTCCTCATAGGCTAAACGCAGCCTCCAACCTAGAGCAAAAGTATGCAAAATGCTGTATTCTCACCTTTTGCTAGAAGTTGGCTTCTAGCAAAGATTATTGGCTTAGGACAGGCTTATTCAATTCCAGGATTCATTCCTAGAATAGAGGTAGTGGGTATCCTTTACCTTAACCAATTCATTCATTCAACAAATATTTATTAAACATTTACCATTCAGTCAACATTCTTATAATGCCTTGGGATACTTAAGTGAGCAAAACAAAAATTCCCAAAATATAGTGTAGTTTAAAATTTGTATTCACAACATAGCTATGCACACATTGTTTCATTATCTCTCTATAACTGAATTCATCCATGAACTCTTTATGCCTTAACCTTTCTGACTCAAGCTATTTAGTCAATATCCCAGCTTCAGTGGGACTACTTGGAGAGATTACCCTGATGTTGGAGAAAAACAGTAGGCACTGTCTGATTCCAGCCTGGAAAAGCAAAACTACACAGCAGAGATGGACCAGCCAGCTGTCTCATCAGGAAAGGGAAGATTAGTGGAGGAAAATATAAAGTTGAATCTTTTCATGTACCACAAGTTCTACTTGATTTGACCTGCCAGGTTACACCTTAATTCCAGGTGGTATTTAGATTGAACATAGACTTACATAAAATCAAGGCTTCTGGCTTGAAGCTATCCTCTACCTCTTGCTAGTCTCCACTGAGGTGTCTAACCACACTGACTCTTGAATTGTTGACTCCCACCCCTGCTGCATCAGCTGCCTAAATAATTAATGAAATTCCCCCTCAGCATTGGAAGGGTGCATTAACCACTTCAGGGACATCTTTGCAGACTCCATATATTCCATCAATAATCTAAGAACAAACAGAGAAAGCCCCATCAATGGAAGCCACCTTGGCTGATGAAGATGATGTGATTCCTAAGATATGGTGTGACTGCCATTCAGGGACTGAGCTGTATGGTCTGCTCTGCAGCTCTTCACCATAGCATCCTTATTCTCCTTGTTTCAGCTTCCATTTATGTCCTTCATTAGGACAATTGAGATATTTGGGTCTTTTTCACACCTTATTGGAACTGAGGGAGATGAAGATAATCTCTCTCTGTCTCTTTTCCTCTCTCTCTCTTCTTCTCTCTCTCTCTCTCATGAACATTCTTTGAGGCTACTTCCAAATAGGTCATAACATGTTTCACTAGAAAAAAACCTGTGAATCTTGAAGTGCAAAGATTAAAACTGTTCAATATGTACTATGGTTCTGGGTGCGGTGCCTCATGCCTGTAGTCCCAGCACTTTGGAAGGCTAAGGTGGGAGGATCACTTGAGCCCAGGAGTTTAAGACCAGCCTAGGCAACATGGTGAAACCACATCTTTACTAAAAATACAAAAATTAGCTGAGTGTGGTGGCATGTGCCTGTAAACCCAGCTAGTTGGGAGGCTGAGGCACAAGAATCATTTGAATTTAGGAGGTGGAGGTTGCAGTGAGCCAAGATCATGACACTACACTCCAGCCTATGTGAGACAGCAAGACTCTGTCTCAAAATATATATATATATATATATATATATATATATATATACATACCATGTATTGGACAAAGGTAGATCATAAGCAAAGTGATTTGGAATAAGCAAATATTTATTAAGTGTCTTTTCCATGAGAGTCAATATATTAGGCATCAGACAAACTAAGGCACTGACAAAGAAAGGACGGCATAGCTGAGAAGGCTATAGCTGAAGCAAGACTAGCAGGATCTGGGTAGCTACTGGAGATGGAGGTAAAAAGAATCAGATGACTCAGAGGTTCTCATATTAGTAACTGGGAAAAGGATCATGCCACTGGCATAAACATAAAACCAGGAGGACAAGCAGGTTTAAATTCTGTTCTGAAAGTGAAGAGTAGAAGATGACAGAAGGGCAGCCAACAGGCCTTGGAAATCAGGCTCTGAGCTTGGGAGTGAGGTCAAGACTAGCAATTCACACTCGACACTTATACCCAGAGCAGTGTCATTTGAAGCTGTGAAGATGTGATCACTAAGGGAAGAGAGAATTGGAAGATAAGGCCAAAGTCAGAACATTTGGGAGCCCCTATACTAAAGGGGACAAGAGGAATAACAAAAAGTGAAAAAGAAAAAATATAAAGGTCATAAATCAGAAACATTTTTATAGGAGATATCTTAGCATACCCCTTCAGAACTCTTTTCCTCAGACTTACACAAGCCAAATTGGATTCAATAAACCAATTTTAACAGATATGTTAAACACATGATATATACCAATTAAAGATTCTGTAATTATTAAATAATAAAATATGTTTATGTAAATCTAACACATATCTTTATGACAAATAATAGGTGCTTTCCCCGATAGTTTTCTTAGGTCATTGTTTAATTACCTTTCACTGTTTCTTGGAATATGATGCCAGCTTATTTTCATCATCATCACTGGAAAATTTGGGAAAGTAGGAAAAAAAGAAAAAATCTATCTTACTATTTAATAGTTTGTGATACAATATATTAATAATTGAACGATAATTTTACTGTTACTCCAAGTAATCCTAGAATCTGATAGACAGGAAATCAGGGAAGTAAAATAACTCAAATATGCTTTAAAGACATGTTAAGTAACTTTTCCCCTTTCCTGCTTATATTTGTGCCAAATAAGTAAAACCAATATAATTGGAGAAGAATGGGAGGTGATGCTGCATTTATTAATAGAATGGTCACCAGCATGACTCCTCCAATGACTGAAATAATAAAATATATCACAAAAATTGAAAGGGAATACAAATTCTAACAAGATTGGTATAAATTTTGCATTAAGAGCCTCAGAGGTCAAGGATGAGGGCTTCAGACAAGATTCTTCATTTTTTAAATATAAAAAGTCTTGTAAATCTTCAACAATCATATTCTTTAGATTTGAAGGTAGAAGTCAGATAAGTCCAGTCCATAGGATTCAGCAGTGTATAGAGATAGAAGAAGGACAGAAAGATTGTCTGGACTTGTCTCTTATGAGGAGCAGCACTGCAATAAAGGGAATAACTAGGGATTTTAACTTAATGAGGTGACAGGATTGAGAAATGTTTTTTCTTTCTTTTTTTTTTTAACATTGAAATTTTCAAAGTGTTTGTTGATTTAATGTCTGACAAGGGATGGAGCAAATGTGATAATGAGAGCGATATCCACAGAGAATTACATGCCCTCCTTTATTTCTCCCAGCCTCCCTGAGGTTAGGTTTGAACCACATGACTAGTTCTAGCCAGTGGACTGTAAGTGCAAATGATGTGTGTCAATTCAAGAGTGGATTTTCCAAGATCTCTTTTCTACACGAGGGCAAATTTGAAGTCTCATGTTGCTATGGTTGAATCACAAAGTGGAAAGCCCCTGGATTCCCAAGCTACCAGACATATTACCTATCTATTGCTGTGTAACAAACTACTCCCAAACAGATGTTTATCATCTTACAGATTTTGTGGGTTAAGAACCATAGCATAGTTTACCTAGGGGCCTGTGGCTCAAATTCTTGCATAAGGTTACTGCAAAGCTGTTTTCTGGGACTCTAGTCTCCTCCGAAGGCTCAACTGTGGTGAGGGAGTACCTACCTCCAAGCTCACTTAGGTTTGCTGGCAGGCCTTGGTCCCTTGCAACCAGTACCTCTCTACAGGATTCCCTTCTAACACAGCAGGTGACTTTCCTTGAAGTAAGTGATTCAGGAGAAAGTGTGAAAGTGTTCTCAAGATGAAAACCACAGTCATTTTATAACCTACTACTGGAAGTGACAACCTATTATTTCTGAGTATTTAATCATTAGCAGTGAGTCAATAAGTCCAGTCCATATCCAAGAATACAAGATGACTCAAGGAGATATAGAGGGGACGAATACAAGGAGTCAGGGATGACTGTAGGGCCATCCTTAAGGCTACCCCAACACACCAAATGAAGGAGAATACCCACTAACAGGGAACTTTGCAGGAGTACAAACAAAATCTTTTGTTTTATGCTATAGAATTTTTGAGGTTGTTCTTTCAGTATAGCCTCATCTCTCATGACTAATAAAAGCTCTAGTAGGAGACAGAATGGAATTGAACCATAAAAAGCAAACCATAAAAGTAGATGAAGACGATAGGGCATAATAAAACATCAAAAATGTATTCAAATAGTATGTTCATAAGAGACTTCAAAAAACAATTTGGTATAGTACTTTAGACACGACTATGTGTACCTTTCATTTTTAAGCCTATTCTTATATGATTTCAAATACCATTAGTACTCCTAAATGATGTCAGTGTGATAGAATCTTTTTTTGTGGTGATTATCTAAGGCTGCCTGTATGCATGACTGTTAAAACATGCCTAGAGACTTTACAAACAGATGGTTCTTTGGATCTTCCCACAGACTGTCAGCATGAAAGTGCAACTAACAGCTTTCTGTGATCTTCTATACCTCTACTTCCTCCTTTTAGTTACCAAAATTGATTTTAATTTTTTTCTCACACCTCAAGTTTAGATAATCTAAAGTAGGTCACTCTGTAGCATCTAAAACACTCCCAGTAGCTCTGTTCAGAGTGTGAAGTCAGACACTTTTAAAGCATTCAAAGTGAAAGCCAGCACTGGGAAGAGAAACATAAAATGTGTTCAAGTGGTTCTCTAACAAAACAAGATACAATCTAGTTCCTTTAATACAGTAAAATATGATAATAATTTTCAATGTTATTTCCATAAAGCTTGGGATAGACATTGGGTCTTGTCATGACAAAAAGTCTTAGCATTGTCCTCTTGTTGGTTAGCTCCTTTCCTGCTCCTTTCATATTTGCAAGTGCTGGGACATGAGCTCAGTTTCCAAAAGACCTACCAAAGAGGTATATTGGGTTGAATGGTGTCTCCCCAGAATTCACTAGAACCTGTGTGAATTTACCCTTTATGGAAATAGGCTCTTTGTAGATGTAACCAAGTTAATACGAGGGCATGCTGGATTAGGGTGGGCCCTAAATACAATACGAATGATGTCCTTACAAATAGAAAAATGCTGACGCAGAGACACAGATACAGAGGGAAGGAGCCAGAGATTGGAGTGATATATCTATAATCCAAAAAATGCCAAGGATTGCCATCAACTATCAAAAGGTAGGAGAGAGGCATGGGGCAGGTTCTCCCTCAGAGCCTCCAAAGGGAACTAACACTGATAACACCTTAACTGCAGACTTCTAGACTCCAGGACTGAGAGAATCCATTTCTATTGTTTTAAGCCACCCAGTTTATGTTAACTTGTTTCAGCAGCCCTAGAAAACTGATACAAGAGGAGAGGAAGAGACTCATGCTTGGGCAAGTGTGGCCACCCTGCCTCACCCTAGTACTAAACTCAGTCCCAGCCTCTGCTCTGGCTCTAGCCCAGCCTCAGATCCAGCCCCAGCCTACGCTTCATTTCTAGCTCTTCCTCCAGCTCTATCTCTATTTCCAGCTCCACCCCAGCCTCAGCCCCAGTCCCAAGGGCCAGCATTATATCTCATGCTCCTCCCTGATTCAGATGGTTGGCAGGAAGAGTAGTGAGAGAAAAGCTCCAGGCCCAGTCCTTCATCTCTAAAGTTCCCTGGAGCTTTAAAAGCAAGTTAGTTGTTCTTTGGAAAGTCCAATCAGTTAGAGCTTCAAAACCACACTACATAAACAAATTCCCTGCTTTCAAAAGATCTATAACATCTTTCCTTACTTCTTTTCCTATTTCTTGTCTTTACTTTTACTATTGTTCCTTCTTTCCCTTCAGAAAAATCCTTCTTCATTGCATCTTTTATGTTAAGGTTAAAGTCAAGAGATTATGACTCTTAGAAGAAATCATAGAAGTAAATTTTCGTGACTGTGGGTTCAGCAATAGTTTCTTAATTATGAGACCAAAAATACAAGTGAAAAAAGGAAAGAGTAGATATATTGGGCTTCATCAAAATGAAAAACTTTTTGCTGCAAACTATACCATCAAGAAAGTGAAAAAACAATCCACAGAATGGGAAAAAATATTTGTAAATCACATATCTGATAAGGAACTTGTATTCAGAACATGAAAAGAATCTTTACCTCTCAGTAATAAAAAGGACAACTAAGTCAAGTGAAAATGAGCAAAATATTTGAATACATGTTTTTCCGGAGAAGGTATACAAGTGACCAATGAGATCATAAAAAGTTGCTCAATATCATTGGACAGGGTGGAAGTACAAATCAAAATCTCAGTAACAGAACATTTCACACTCAATAGAATGGCTGCAATAAAAAGGGCGGACAAGAACAGTGTCGGCAAGGATATGCAGAAATCAGAACCGTTGTACATAGCAGTGGGAATGTAAAACAGTACAGGCATTTTGGAAAACAGTCTGACATTTCGTTGAAATGTTAGCCATAGAGTTATCACATGACCCAAAAATTCCTCTTACAAGTGTATATCCAAGAGAAATAAAAACAATGTCCGTGTAAAACATACACATAAATATTCATATCAACATTATTAATGACAGTCAAAAAATGGAAATAATCCACGTCTTATCAACTGAGGAATGGATATATAACTGATGTGTATATCCATACAATTGAAAATTTGTAGTCGATAAAAAGAAATAAGAATCAAGTGCTGTGCATGCTAAAACATGAAAAGCCCTTAAAAATAATCATATGACGTGAAAGCCAGTCACAAAAGACTACATATTGTATGATTCAGTTTATGTGAAATGTCCAGGATAGCTAAATCTATAAAAAAAAGACTGTATATTAGTGGTTGCCTAAGGGCTAGAGAAGGGGTCTGGGTAATGGAGAGTGATTGTTAATGGATGCAGGAGTTTCTATTTGGAATGATAAAAGTGTTCTAAAACTGAACTGTAGTTATACTACTCTCTTTTGGGGGAATGATAAAAGTATTCTAAAGTTGGATGATGGTTACACAACTCTGAAAATACTAAACACTGCTGAATTTTTTTAAAAATCATGAGCTACAGTTAAAGATTGTTATTATTTAAAGTTAAATACCACAAAGCAAAATGAATTGTGAATAATATTCAGATGAAAAGTTTTGTGTAGTTCATGATATTTTCAATATTACATTAAAAAGAAATTATACAGTCTTTTAGAATCAGTGGTGAAAACAACTTATTTTAATAAATATGTTTAATGTGACAAAAATGACTAGCATTTTTCAAGTAAAATGGATTTTCATAAAAATTATTTTGTTTAGTTTAAATTTTGGAATCAAGAATTTAAACTTTTCTTTGCACTTGTCTTTTGGGCATGACCTAACTACTAGCTTGTAAGTCAACTGGTTTCTACACATCAGCCTTCTCAGATTCAAAGACACCTACGTGTGAGAGTTTTTGTCCTAGCTTTCCTTTTCCTGCCTTTCTTACTTTATTTTTGCCTCGAGATAATGAATGTGGAACGCCATACTTTTGCAGCAGCTCTGTAGTTTTATGCTTATAATGGGAATCTGGAAACCAGAAAGTCTTCTGCCATATTTCCACATTTAAAAAAACAAATTGTGATGCAATGTAACTTTATTTCAGTATATCAGTTAGTTTAATTTATCTAAATTCAAGCGTTTTTGCATTCTTGAAGTTTTGTAATCTGTCTCTGCAACTTTAAAACTACTTTTGGCCAATGTTAGGTGAATTTTCTTGGTAAGAGGAAATATGAATTGAGAGAAATTATATTCTTTTTAAAAGTCAAAGACAATCCCATTGCCTTGTGTGATTTTAAACATAGGCACAATTTAATGACAGCCACAGAGAAAGCAGCACTTGCCATGCCCTTGTGGCTAAATGCCATCTATACAACATGTTAGAGTTACTGTCTCATGGGAGAGGGAGGCTGAGCGTAGTCACACGCGCCACAAAGAGAAAAGGGAAAACCAAAGGAGTCTTTACGAGAGTTAAAGAAAGAGGCTAATGGTACCGAACATTATGATGTCTCAAATTCCATAAAAACATAGAAGCCAACTATTTTTCTTTCCCAAAGTATATGTGAAAGACTTCCTGTTCAGTTCTTCTGCAGTACTATTGTGGAATTTTCCTTTGAGGTTAAAGTGCCTAAATTTTCCAGCAAGAGAATCCCTTTGAAGTCAATCTGAAACAGTGTCAAAACATATGGGAAATAACCCAAAACATTTAAAATACTCTCCTTAAAAACTGTAGAAAATCCCTCTTTAAAATAATGGGTTGGAAGGCTGTAAGATGCACGCATTGAAAATGCTAGTGTTGTTTGGTTGTTTTGTCTGGATTTAGAGGGAAGGGAGTGGATTACACTCTGAATTGCATTCCTTCTTTACTAGGACCATAGTAGTGATTACATTTAGTTCCAGTTTAGACATAAGCATTTTCAGATTTATGCCGTGTGTGTTCTTGTTATAAAGCTTTTTCATTCCAAAGACAGACAATTTCAGGAAGTGTTTAAGTTTTTACCCACATATATAGAATCCATATTTGATTTACACATTATTTCATGTACTATACCTCCAAATATTCTAGAAAATTAAAAGAGAATGAAAGCAATTAGTAGCTGCTAAAATTAACCTACACAGGGTCTGCCAATATGTAAACAGTAGTCTGAGTTGGGTGAAAGGAACCAATTGGGAATTTTTACTGCACGTGCATTAAAGCTTTAAATGCACGTAGCGTTACAACTTTTCTTTTGTGGAGGTGTTTGAAGAAATCACATTTTTACTTATTCCTATAAAATATCCTGTTAATGATTTGGTTCAGAATCATTCTATAAAGCCTGTTTGCTGATTTGATCACAATTGAGGGGAAAATACAGAAGACTCAAGAAGAACTGTGTAATATGTTATTACCACAGGCCATTTCCAAGTTCTGTTGAGTATTTCCATCTCTATATGCTACTGGCATCTGAAATTCAAAATATCCCAAAATTAACTTCCTATACTTTATGTACTTCTCATTCCCAATCCCCAATCTTTCCATTCTAGTCTTTATCTCTATTAATGCTACAAGTTGTTCCAAAACATCAAGTCTAGAAACTTTGAGTCATTAGTGCTTCTCACTCACTCACTTTACTTTTCCAATCACTCACCAAGTTCTATATATTCTATTTCTGTGTATGTTTCATATTCATATCCATCTATACATTTCCACTGCCACAATTATGTATTGCTTAGACTATTTCCAATCTCTTCAGCCATCTCACTTACATCTGTTTTCTTTCCAAATATAAGTCAAAAGGGTCCTGCTTTAAAAAAAAAAATCAAACAAATTATTTAAGAATGCCTCACCATCTGGACTCACTGTATCATTCTAGCCTCATATTTCTTGAAATCCCATAACAGTCTCTACTTTTGCATTCTTATAAAAAAATTCAGTCTACATTGAGCCTCCCTTGATCTTTCATGTTTCTGTGCCTTTGCCATGATATTCTCTGAGCCTGTCAATAGTTCTCCTTGCCTATCAAAAGGCTATCATATTTGGATGCCCATATTGGATAAGATTCTTTAGTTTCAAGTAAGAGAATATTAATTAAATATGCCTTTACAAATAAGGACATCTATTATCTCACACATCAAGAAGACTGGAAGAAGAGTAAATCCAGGGTTGGTTAATTTAGTAGCTCAAAATGTTGAAAGTTATATTATAATAGCTTCCCTGAATCCTTCTAAGTTTTCCTGCATAGTAAGAAAATAGTTAAGGTTCTCACCATTACATCCTGATGTGACCATATCTAAAGGCGGCAAGTGTCACATTTGCAGGTTTATGTGCCTTCTCAGGGTTCTCCTTGTTGCTCACTGACTATGGTTACGTCACATGCTCTGCCTACAGAAAAGGAATTATACCATGATTGACTTTAACCAACAGAAGCATTATTATCCCCAAGAGAGTGATAATTGGTAGTGAGGGATGAAAAATTATTACTCTTTTATGTACAAAGAGTAGGTAGATACACATACAGTACATAAATAGATGTATATTATGTCTGTGATATTAAGATTTCACATGGGAAGGTAATTAGGAAAAAAAGTCTAGAAAAGCTCTTGAAGGGAAAGATAATGAAAGAAGGGTTGATAAACACCCAGATTAATTAATCAGTGTTCATTCCTTGGCAAATGATAGTGTTCATGAAGCATTGCCAACCTAACACTGAAAACAATCAGCACCTTATTAGTAAACAATGACCATTGGTAATTTCTACCACAGCACCCAACTGAAATAATAAATTTTAATAAGTCATTCCTTCTCTCCTCCAGTTAGATTTATTATCCATCCTCCATGGAAGGAATTAATTGCACCCATGCTACTCTGTCATAGCTTTGATTTGTGACCACTATTGTGCTTACTTTATGTTATTCTCTATTACAGTTAGTTGTCTACAGGTACACTTGCATTCCTACACCAAATGGATAATAAGCTACTTCTGGTAAGGCAGAGTGTCTTCAGCATTTTTTTAGATCTCCCAAAGATCATTGAAGTAAGAGGCACTCAAATGGTTATGGAATTGTATTAACACACACATACACACATATACACACACACACTCACTTTATAGATGGAATGTTTGTGTTATCCCTAAATTGAAATGTTAAAGCCCTAACCCCCAGCCTGACAATATTTGGAGACAGGGCTTTCCTTTGAGAGGTAATTAGGTTAGATTAAGTCCTGAGGGTACAGCCTTCATGATGGAATTAGTGTCTTTATAAGAAGAGATTATTTCTTTCTTTCTCTTTCTCTCTCTCTCCCCGCCCCCACCTCTCTCTATCTCTCTATCTCTTCTTCTTTTATTCTCTCTCTCTCCTCTTACCCTTTCCCAACTCAGCTCACACTCACTGAGGAAAGGCCATGTGAGGACATGGGATCTGCATGCCAGGAAGAGAGCTCTTGCCAAGAATTGAACTGGCCAGCACCTTGATTTGGGACATCCCAGCCTCCAGAACTGTGAAAAACAAATCTCTGTTATTTAAGCAACCCAGTCTATGGTATTTTGTTATGGTAGCCCAAGCATACAAAGATGTACACACACACACACACATATACTCATAAAATATATATAATTACATTCATTTATAAACATTCAATAATTTCTATTATAATGCAATCATTTAAAATTGGCAGAGCAAGTATTAATACTTATTTTGTGGTAAGTATTAGCCATATTTTTTCACATGAGAAAACCTAAGCTCAGAGAAGCTAGATGGAAGACGTATCAATGGCAGGAATAGGACTCAAATTCATACAAACTTCCATGTTTTCTAAAATATCACCATTTAATTACTAATGATATTGCATCTGAAAGCAGCAGATACCTGAACTATGTGTTATGAACCATAAACTAGATGTCATATATAAGAAAAGAAATGGTCTTATAAATAGCATTATTATATTTATGAAAGACCTAGTAAAATGTAAATACTCAATTACGTTTAATAATTGAATTTTCAATTTAAAAAAAATCCATTTTTGGCCAGGCACAGTGGCTAATGCCTGTAATCCCAGCACTTTGGGAGGCCGAGACAGGCAGATCACGAGGTCAGGAGATCGAGACCATCTTGGCTAACACAGTGAAACCCCGTCTCTACTAAAAATACAATAAAATTAGCCGGGCGCGGTGGTGGGCGCCTGTAGTCCCAGCTACTTGGGAGGCTGAGACAGGAGAATGGTGTGAACCCGGGAGGTGGAGCTTGCAGTGAGCCGAGATCGTGCCACTGCACTCCAGCCTGGGCAACAGAGCGAGACTCTGTCTCAAAATTAAAATAAAAAAAAAACCATTTTTCTATTAGTCCCATATTCACTCAAGCTTATCCTAGTTGTTTGTATTGGATCAGCAAAGACTCAGATGTCAGACAGTCATGAACTCCACTTCGAGCATCACCCTTGACTGTTGTGTGACCATAGACATGTTATGTAACTGTTATGTTGACCAGGAAGGACATATGGAGTACAATCATAAAAACAATTTTTTTATCAGCTTCTGTCCCATCAAACCTCTTCTGAGGGGCTAGAAACTTTCTTGCCTCTTGAAAGACATCTAGAACAAGTTCATGAATTTTCTTGTCATTTTTAGTTCAGTAACTATAAAACTCCATCTGATGAAATAGTGAAAATGTTTAACCTCATTTGAAGCAAGTCTTCTCTCTTTCCTCAGCTCTGGCTGGCTTTTAGCCTGGCTGCCTGTGATGGAACAGGTGACATGGTAGCTTCCTCTTAGTCCTTCCTAATGTTTCTCCTCCTTCCCACTCACAAGGCTGCCACTAGCTTCTCCAGGGTTGGGGAGCTGAGAGGAGGAGAGAAGGTGAGAGACAGGCTGATGCTGTTCAGGTGCTGGATGCCTTCTGAGCATGGAACAGGCAGAAACTTCATGGGAAAACTGCCCAGAATCACTCAGAACCTCACACACAGTACCCTTCAAGTGGCGAAATAGAACTCCTCTGGCTAATAGTGACTCCTGTAGCCTCTAGGATTTCAGCAGTGCACGTATAGCATTGTTTGTCTCCCTAAACAGAAATAAGGGATAAAGACTTGAAGCAGCATTCTCTGAACTATTTTTGGAGGGGGGGGATTATTGCAACTTCCTCAGAATGGTAAAAATTTAATGGAGGCTTGGTTACACCTGCTGATTCTTTGCAAGCACAAAAACATTGCCAATGAAAAGGAATAGACAATGTTCTAATAAAAGAATAATGAATATTGGGGTATATGAATACATCAGTTTAAATTAAAACAAAGCTTCCTTTTAAGGCTTTTTCTGTACTTTAGCTTGTTAACAACAAATTGTATTTATCTTACACCTTCAAAGATCACCACCACATTTCTTTGGATATGGTTAAGATTTTACTATGCAAGGTTTACTATAAAAGGGCTTACAAGAAGAGTAACAACTGGGAAAGGTCAGAGGACATGCTGCTTTGTTGACCTACTACTCCTGCTTCTTGAGTTTAATGACCGTCTAGTGGGGATGATTGTAAGAAACAACAAAATTACAATCTTATTCTGAAATGATCATTGTGAAATGAGAATGGCTGTCAGTTAAAACAATGTGGGAAACCAAAAGCACTTATAAAACTTTTATTGACATAACTGAAGGTGTCTCTCCTAGAAATTGGGTAGGATAAAGTAATGTACTTTAAAAAAATATAACCTAAGACGTGTTGATAAGAACAAGGCTCTAGAGTGAAGAGAGGGAGCAGGAGGAAGCCAAGCAGTAGTGAGCATTCTTTCTCTGAGGTTTGTGACATGCACACAGGGTTCTGACCACTGGTATCTAAACTCCTTTCTTTATAAAGCTGGGCTCTGAAGTTAGTTCTGATGTTTAGTTTGTTTCCTATACTCTCCTATCATTTGAGATATCTAAAAGTAGAATAAAACAAAATACAGATGTTTGCATTGACAAAAAGTAAAATAGTTAAAAAGAGAAAGATAAGATGCATGGTAAAGTGAAGAAAATAAAACTCTTTGGTTTTGACTCTGAGTGTTCATTTCAACTGTCTGTAACTTACTCAGATATGCCTAGGCCCTCCCAGTCAGTGTTTCCACATCAACTGTTGGTCTATTTTAGTCCTTAACACAGTGTGTTGCTTTCCTTTTGGTCTGCCTTCCTCACTATCCAATGTGTGGCAGCATACAGGTGTGTCAATAAAGTATTAAGCTTACTAATACTTTATAATGCCAAAATAAATTTATTTCTAAAATATATAATAAATGTATACAGTTTAAATGAAACAATTCATTAAAGTGAACTATAAACCTTTACATTGTCCAATTATAGATATTCAAAATATTATACATGATTAAAACTATTTGTTTTGTGAAGTTTTTAGAATTTAATTATTAATTTGACAAAAATAACATTCTAGTAATACTGTGTTTATTCTATGGTTAAATCTTCAAATTTTCATGTGATTTTTGTAGTAGCCTTAAGAATTTAAAATAGCTATTTTTAAATCAACTTTCTCCTGCTATAATGACCTAAATCTTTCATAAATACTTTATAGTTAAATATATGTCTTTCACAAAGGTACTTATTTTCTAATAATAATATCTTAATTAAAGATAGAAAGTCACAAGACAAACATGGCAATCTAATTTTTTAAAAAATGACTGATTAAAAAATTAAATAAACATCATAATGTACAGTAGATAAAACTTGAACTCATGTGCCGTATCTGATAAGCATTCTCTTCCCACAGCAAATGTTTTATTTTCTTATTTGCATAGGAAAGTTATCAAAAAAATAAACGGGCCAAGCAAAACTGTATACATATTACACAGAAAATGACGACAAGATTTTTTGAAAGTTGATAAGTGCAAAATAAAAAACATAGTTACTTTTTTAGTTTAGTTATTTATAACAGTATTAGTAAAAGCTCAAGAAGTTAGACAGAAGGTCATTCAATTAGTATCTGAAGTCAAAATGCTTCAGTCAATTGCAGAATTGCTTATTTTACAAGCCTACATGGAAACTGTCAACACTATATTTAGGGACTAATAAAATAAAAAGAAATAGACCAGACAATGTTCAGTTAATAGTGCAACACATTCAAGTTTCTCGTTTATAGGTTTTATTTGGATTTGTCACACAAACTCAGTATTCAACATATCCCCTAATGTTTTTTATTTCTTTTCAAAATTATTATTTAAAGAATATATAATAATTTTTCCAAGCCTCAAATTCATTCATTAATTTACTCTCAGTGTGTTGTAGAAATAATACCATTTTCTGTATGGCATGATATGAAAAAAAGTTATGACTCACTGGACAAGTGATTTTCAATGGTAGGAATATAGCTTATTAATTACACCTTTACCACCTATAACTTCTGAAACATAGTTAATAGACAATAAATGTTTGATAAATAAATGCACGTATAAACCAATAAATTAAAAAAACACATTCTTTTCTAACTAACAAAAAAATGTTTTCTATGATTATCAGATATGTTTTGCTTTTGGTTTTGGTTTTTCCAGAATCCAGATAAGAAAGATTATCAGCTTTGGATTGGGTTATTTTTTATAAACTTTTTATTATGAAAATTTTCTAACATACAGTAAAGTAGAAAGAAAAGTCAAACACTCATATGTTCACCACCTACGTCAAACATATGATTAAAATTTACCAGATATTTTTGTGTGTGTATATGTAATGCATCACTTAAAGAAAATTGTGTGATATTTTGACACCAAATAGGCCTGAGTGAGTCACAGCTGACTGAAATCAATGCTCTCAGCATCAGAACTGAAGAGTTTTGTTTCCTTCACTTTTAGCATATGTCATCACTTTCTCTCTCTCTTTTTAATTATTTTATTTCTTTGTCAATATAAATATTTGCACATTTGTTATTTTAGTCTAATTTTATACATTTCCAGTGACACGGAAATATAATAAACTTAGACTGAGTTTTAGAATTCCATGTATGCGTCTCCAAAAAATGAAGACATTGTCTTCCGTAAGGACACCACCATTTTCAAATTTAACCAAACTAATAGTAATTCCTAGTATTATTTAATACGTAATTCATATTGAAATATACCAGTTATCCCGAAACGTGAATTTTATGGGTAGTTCAAATCAGTCTCCAATGACTACAAAATGCATTTGCTTATGTTTCCTAAGTCCTTAGTAGGGTAAAATTTTAAGCGTATTCTCCTTCTATTAAAAATAATAACTTTTTGTTGTATATTTCATTCTAAAATTTCTGTTACTTTACTAGTCATTAACATTTATGTTTATGCCATATGAGCCCTAAAAATCATAGTTACTATAACAAATCATTTTAGCCATTTGTTTCCTATTCTTCCATCACACAGGCATAAACTTAAAAACTCACTGATATTTTTGTAAAACTAATTCAAAGGACCCCGGAATCTATATTTTGCATGCAAGTGATTCTACTGTGCATCTAATGTACAATCAGGTTTAGAAAGTGCTGTTCTAGGACATACATAATGTCATATGAAAGTACAATACTTAGTAAAAATAAAAAGTACAAATGTAAAAAAAGCATAATAAATACAGTTCTCCAAGTAGAGGAACTGAATTCAGCTTATAATAAAGAAAAAGAAGATTGTGAGATGAAAAATAAATAATAAACTTACTGTTAAAGATCAAAATATGGTATATATCACTACACCAATGATGCAGATTTACCTGGTGCTTTTATGACAACAAAATCTTATATGATTTGCAAATAAGTGATATTCAACTTATACAGCCTTACTAATCTTCGCCTACAGAAGTAAAGAATTTTTGAAGGTGAGTAAAAGATGGAACAGTTTCAATGGCTATAGAAACTCTAGCCACTTTTCCTGGAATGGAGAAAAAGGAAAGTACAAGTTTTAAGAGTTTCCTTAAGTTAAAAGAGAAGGTTAGTGAGCCTCATGTTCCATTGCATCATTTATCAGGTGAATTCATGCTGTGAACTTTGCAAATTTGATTGGCAATGTGATAGCTAAGAGTAAGCAGACCAGAAAGCAAATTTTCTATGTCCTGTCTCTTATCCGTTACTGGTTAAAGAACTATTTGAAATAAGTCAAGATGAAGTATAAAGGATTTGTGTGTGTGTATGTGTGTGTGTGTGTGTGTGTGTGTGTATGTGTTTTCATTTTAGTGCTACAGATACTCAAGTAAAAAAAAAAAAACTTATTGAAAGAATTTACTGAGTTAATTCCTGATCAAAGACTTTACCAATGAAATTTTGCTGAGAGACCCAAAATGTCAGCCATTTAGCGCTTTCAAGATATAGCATTCTTAGTGATCAGACATAACTCACCAAACACAGGAGACTTAAACCTCCTAGAAAAACAAGAAAAGGGCATTGTTCACCTGTATAAGAAAGTATACATATTCATATTCAAAAGATGTGGTAGATTAAACAGATGTCACTGAATCACAGATTTTGGAGAATGTAAATCTATTTTGGTGGAAATAAGTTCAGAGTTTCAGAATAGATTCCGAGTTTTATTAGTATATTCATGCTCCAGGTTTCTGTGCATGTATCTGAGATAAACCTTCAGAATAGTTCTGTACTATCATTGTAAACCACATCAGTGTGATCTAGCTCCAAATTAAGTACAAAAATTAAAAACAAAATATTCTCTTAAATAAGCAAAAGCAAAACAAAACAAAATAAAACTTTACTTGAATTTAGGGAATGACATTATAAATTGCAATGTGACCTGACTAAACATGCCCATGAGTATTTCAAGATGAATTCAATCTCATTTGTATTATCTTGAGAATGAGTCTGTTCACCTTACTGCGGCACCAACAATTGTTCCTGGCACCAGTATGTTCTCATGAAATGCCTTTGGATTGAATGAGTGAGTAAATTAATATTGAATATATATACTTTTCTAAAAAGTATTCAATTACTAACTTTGTCTCCTTAATTGTGCATTAAAGTATAAACAAAGTTAATTTAACTGTTTTAGCAATATTTTTAAAAGTTGCAAATCTAGATTTCATCAGTACTATAAGCAAAATATGTCATCTGAAAGATTTCATATAAATTTATGTTTATATGACCACCTGAAAAAAACAAAGAATTGCCTATACTAGAAAGTGTTGAAAGTACTCAATGAGACAAATTGTTTGGCTATATAGAGTAAAAATGATATAAATACTTTTAATTTTAAGCTTTGCATTTATTTTGGTGATTTGAATAAATGATCAGTGTCCACCTTATTCTCTGCATCTATGAGAGGGAATTCATAGAGAAGATCACACATAGGAAGCCAAAAATATATATATTTATATATGTATAACAATTATAACCATAAATGTAATATTTTTATTTTTAAAATTCTAATTCATGATTTATCTGCTTTCCTAATGCTAGATTTCTAAAATAAACTACATTGCATATCTTCATTTTTATTCTTTAGTAAATATATATTTTTATTATTGTTATATGTTCATGCATATGTGCATGTGTGTACAAACGCACACACACACATATTTCAACATGTTCCAAAGTACATTACATAAGAAACCACTGTCTAAGAATTCAGAGTAGGGTCTTTGGTACCAGGATGAGAATAACTAAGTGGATGAGAAGAGAATATTCTTTTTAAGTAGTCTGAATTTTAAATAAAATTCATCAGTTCCACACACATAGTAAAATTCTGATCATTATGGTAGTTTAGGCTGGGCATAAGACTGGATAACTTGCCATTAATAGATTATGTTAGGACATTACAACATTATAAAATTTTAAAATGATTCTAACTTATCAACACTGCAGCTGTTCCACCTGGACCTCATAATAGGATCAGAATCTAAGAATTTTTTTGATAGGATTCCAACTGTGAATAAAATCACGGAAAACCCTGAGTGCTAAGGAATATTTTAGTGGGGATAGATATGCAATATTTAATTTAAAAGAGAGCATGAACCCGTTGTGGGAGTAGGCCAGAATCAAAGAATTCTTAGCAGGGGTAAACTGTCTCAGCCGCCATGTCCCAAGACAGACAGAATCACCAGCAACAGGTTTCCAACTCAACACAGAGCCTATTCCCTCTGTGTGAGATTTTTTTTTTTCAAAATAATGAAATTTTGCAGAGCATAATAAAACCAACATGGAAGGATGTAAGTTAATGTGTATTTGCCACATCATAGCTATCCATACAGACTGGAAAAAAGGGTAGAAGTTCAAAACAACCAAAGCTTGGTAAAGTGAGACATGAGAAGAATTAGTTTATAATTAAATTCATCTGCTTCTAAATCTCTCTGTAAGCTATTTGTCAGCACCTCTTCTCCACTCTAGAATATGCACTTTAAAATAAAAACTAAGAGGTATTTATTGTATTGAGGGCTTAGTGGAATAAGAATGGTTACCAAAACTTTCTGAAAGAGAATACATTTTCTTGAGAGAATAACACATAATTTAATGTTTAAGGGGTTTCTTATTACTCAAAATAAAGTGCCAGAGAGAGTATAACAAAGAAGGTATGAGAACAGAATTTGTATCCCACCAGTATGAGTTCCAGCTCAACCAATTTAACACCTTGGAGAAGCTATCCAACTTTTCAGTGCTCAATGTTCTTATCTGCTAAATGGATATATTAATAACCCTACTGCAAGATTCTTATAAGAATTAAATGAGATAACAACCATTATGTGCTGAGTATAGTGCCTGGCATATAATAAGTAATCAGCAAGTGTTGGTTTTATTACTATTGAAAGCAGAAGAGAAGTAATAAGTATCCTTTATTGAATACATTATAGTTGCCTGTCAAGCTGGGCACCATAGCAAATCTATTATCTTTTGTCTTTTTTTTTTAGTTTTTAATCTTGTAAAATATAAAGATTTTATACAAACTAAAGTCATTGAGAGAATCAAATTAGATGATAAATGAAATTAACTTAAAAATTTCTAGTGAAATAAAAATGTCAGCTATTATCTCACATTCAATGTCCACTGCATGGAAATTTAGGTCACCTGAAATTAAACTGAAGGAATAGAAATTGATGAAATAGAAGGCAACTCTAGAGAGGAATGTGAGAAAAGACTCTACGTAAATTCGAAGTTGTAGTTATGTTATTTCTCAAAATATTTTTGAAGTTACATTTAAATAACTATTCAACTGTTGGAATTAAATTTAATTTGAATGTGTAGGCATATTCCTCATGTGTTTGCCTCCTCATGTGATTATGCCTTACGTGAGGTGGAAGAAAATATGTAGGATTCTGTATAACCAGCAGGCCAGTGTTCTCCCTCTCACATCAATTTATGCAGCTTTTCTAAGGTAATGAGGAGAAAAGCATGAATTATTTCACATCTGCAGGTAACATTAAGTTGCTGAATTATTTTCAATCTCTTGCTCACCAAGCCCCTTATCAGACTTGCACACAAGTTAAGAATGAGCTTAAATTTAAATTTGTTTCATTTCATTCTTTTTATGTGAGCATGCTAAGAATCAATGCAAGAATCAAGTAAATGATCAAAATACAAGTGCTCAAGTATTTCTAAAACTGAGCGATCAGCCCTCAAATAATGTAAAATGTATGATCTTTATTGTTTTATTTTACTGCTGTTTATTTTGAATTTACATTTTAAACATTTTAAAAATCATAAAGACCTAGCCTCAGCAAAAATGATAGGATATATTCAGATATTACTTATTGTTTTCTAAGATGTTCCAGAGTAAAAGCTATTGACGCTTGAATCAGCCAAATTTCTGCATTATGGATCTTTATATACCTTGATGCTGTGTTCTTTACAAGAAAAGGAATTAAAACTTCAAAAGAAGTTTTAGCTGGAAGCTTGTAATTCAAGCTTCTTGGGACAGAAAGTTTTCACTGTGTGCTCATTTTTTATTTTAAATGAAAATACACATTTTACCAACATGCCATTTCGGTTCCATGAAGAAAAGCAGTCAGGAGACTTTATGGTAAAATATTTAAGAGAACCTTGAATATTAGTCAAAAAAAATGCCTGTAAGCTCTCTTAAAACAACTCAGATCCAGAATTTTATTTGCTCATTAGGCTTGTAAGGGGCTCAGGCACAGCCTTTTATAAAAAAGAGAAATACCTTGCTAGGTTTTGACTCAAATGGTTTTGTGAACATATTTTAAAACAAAAATGAGAGTAAGAGAAGCTCATAGTTTTGAAAGCAGCCCTAGAAAGACAGGCAGCAAACTTGGAAGAGAATTCAGCAAGAATATAGATGGTAACTAAAATATGACATTAACAACATATCCTGAAAAAAAGAAAAAAAATAAGACAGTGAATTAAAAATAAACCCCACAGAAAGCCTTTGTAAGACCATAGCTACACATGAAGCTATGTATAGATCTGGTGGTTCAGAATTGGGACAGGGACAGTTAAGTTCTCGGCCTTGACAATTGCTAGAACTGACCATTCCTTGAGATCAATGCATTGTTCCATGTAATGAATGAATACAAAGGGATTTCGTAGTTGTTCTAAGATGAGTAAGAGAATCCCATGAGTTGAGAGCAGTGCTATGACTTTCCTTGTTCTCTTCATTCAGTGCCTCGAATTTACTCACTCAAATTCTTTCTACTTCCGGGGCGAAAACTTCATTCTTTTCCCTACAAAGTATTAGCCTCTGACCTATAAGGTCTTTCTCCAATTTGCTGGTATGCCTATGCAGTGTATATGCTTCACTAAATTGTCAATACCTTTAGGGCCTGGGCCTATGTCTTCATGTCATTATTTCCTTCCCACAGAAAGTGCAAGACACTAACCTGCATAGAATAGGCATACAACAAGTTTTAGTCTGATCACATTACATAAATTTAAGCTAAATTTAGAGTAGAATGTCACATATAGAAGCATTTGAATAGAATGCCCTATGAAGACAGGCAGGACTCTTCTGTGCCTTATTCGATTCTGTATCCTCAGTTCTCAAAGCCATGCCTGGCCTATATGAGATATTCTGTAAGTATTTGTTGGATCAATGTAATTAAATATGGGGCCAGGAGTGGTGGCTCATGCCTGTAATCCTAGCACTTTGGAAGGCCAGGGTGGGAGGATTTCTTGAGCTCACCAGTTCAAGACCAGCCTATGCAACATGACAAGATCCCATCTCTACAAAAAAAAAAAAAAAAAAAAAAAATTAGCTGCGCATGGTGGCATCTGTGGTCCTAGCTTCTTGGGAAGCTGAGGTGGGAGGATCACTTAAGCCCGGAAGGTTGAGGCTGCAGTGAGCCATGATTGTGCCACCACACTCCAGCCTGGCTGACACAGAGAGAGCCTGTCTCAAAATAAATAAATAAATAAATGAATAAATAAATAAATAAAATGTCATTAAATATGTGAACAATATTTACCTAACTCCTCTTACATGCAGTCAGAACTTGGTCCTATTGTGAAATTCTGTAGGAATATGGTGTTTATTCTCAAGGAGCTTAAAGGCCAGCCCAGGAGTTGACACATATAACAAAAAACAGAAGGAACAAGATAGAATCGAACGTCAGGGAAAAAAAAATGAAGCCAAAGACAAAAGAATGGGTTTAAACCTTCTAGAGGAGGAACTGTCACTATGTGGATGTTTTGAAGAAAGCAAGAAATACAAATAACGTGTGTGCTTAGATATTTCTTTGTTTATAATTTGACAGGAAGAAAGAAGGATAGAGGTTTATTGTTGCATAAAGCCTGGAAAAAAGCTGAAAGCAATACCTACAATGATTATTTCAGAGGTTTTATTTAGATGGACTCTAAAACAATCCAAACGTACCTTTGCAGAAGAGATTCGAATGAATGCATTCGAATGAATTTGTGACCAGTGGTAAAAGTTAATAAAAAATATATTTAAAAAATCCACACAAGGACTATGGGCTCAGATCTTAAGTAGTAAAGAATTTACTTGTCTCTCAAGATAAAAAACACTGACAACATGAGGCATTTTCTGAAGGCAAATGGATCGTGAAATAATTAGTGGAGAAGCATGAATATCAACTACAGCCTTTGATCAGTTGCAGAAATTAGGACTGTAGTAGCTACCTAATATCCTTTTGATAAATTCATTTTCCTGGTTAATAACAATAATAATAAGCTGAAGCCAACTGAAAACATCATATCAATGTAATCATAAAGAAACAAATTTTTAGATGGAAAAGACTTTCTTGGTGCTGAGTAGAATTTTATCATAAAATTGTATCATATGAATACAAAATAGAAAGTCTTAAACTTTCTAGAGGAAGAGACTAGAGAAAAGTCACCTTTAAAGGGATAAGGGTCAGAATGACATCAGTTTTTTAATCAACACTATGAGAAGCACTATTCAAGAGCAAAAACAAAAACAAACAAAAAACAACAAAATAGTCTTCAAGTGACTTAGGGTAAATGATTATGAATATAGAATTCTATACCTGGGCAGAGTATCCATCAATTGTGAGGGCCATATGAAAACATTTTAAAACAATCAAGGACTCTATAAATTTACCTCCCAGCCAGGCACAGTGGTTCACGTCTGTAATCCCTGCACTTTGGGAGGCCAAGAAGGAGGGATTGCTTGAGCCCAGGAGTTCAAGACCAGCCTGGACAACAGAGTGAGTCCCTGTCTCTACAAAAAAATGTTTAAAAAATTAGCCAAGTGTGATGGCAGGCACCCACAGTCCCAGCTACTTGGGAGGCTAAGGTGGGAAGATCACATCAAGCCTGGGGGGTCGAGGCTGCAGTGAGCTGAGATTGTGCCACTGCACTCTAGCCTGGGTGACAGAGTGAGACACTGTCTCAAAAAAAAAAAAAAAATTACCTCCCACACATTATTTCTTAGGAAATTACTTAAGGATATATTCAGAGAAATAAAGGTAAAATTTGCAAATGAAAAATATTTTTATAGGAATAGGATAAATCAATTGGGCAAGAGGTTAATGGACCATAAGAAAATTTTAAGAAAAAAGAATGGATTTTAGAGAAAAAGAGAAAATAATCAAGGTTCCAGATAATCTTAGCAGCAAGGTGAGGAAAGCACAGTGTCTGATATCAACCAACAAGAAGAAAGCAATTAAAAACCCTAGAGAAAAAGAAAATCTAAAAGCTCATATAAGAAACCAAAATACGGAACTGAATGAAAGAAGACAAGAGCATTTCTTTGTGCTAGACGCTAGGAAAATTAGTGGGAGAGGGGTGGTGACATTAGACAGAGAAGGTGTATTCTTAGCATACTCTGCAGGCAACAGCACCTATCTAGGTATAATATTATGTCCAGGCAATATAAACCTAGACATAATAATGTAAATGCTATTTTCATTTTCAGCATTTACCTTCTAGAAGTAGCACATAGCCAAAAGAGGGAAAGCTTAATTTAGTGTGGTTTCTGAACAGAATAAAAATTTTAACTTTCTTAAAAATGTGGAAAATTTTGTAGCTGCCTGAAAACGGGAAGTGGAATGTAGCCTGAATGCAGCCTCCGAAATGACATGTTCATATGCGAATCCCCAGAACATGTGAATATTATCATTTGTGGCAAAATGTGTGATTAAATTAAGGGTTTTGAGAAAAGTTTACCTGGGTTATCTGGGTGAGCCCTAAATGCAATCACATGTATCATTCTAAAAGGAAAATACAGGAGATTAAGAAAGAAGTGGAGCCAGTGTGACCACAGAGACTGAATTGATGCGGCCACAACCAAGGAACATCTGGAGCCACCAGAAGCTGGAAGACAAAAGAAATGGATTCTCCAGTGCATCCTTCAGAGAGAGTGCAGCTCTGCTGACACCGTGATTTCAGGGGACTCCAGAACTGTTAGCGAATATATTTCTGTTGTTTTAAGCCATAATGTTTGTGGTAGTTTGTTACTGCAGCCATAGAAAACAAACACAAGTGGAGAAACTTGTACTTTGAAGTAAATCAGACACAAATATCACATGTTTAATTAAGAAAATAAGATACATACACATCACATTGGAAGTGACAAAGGCACTATAACTATGGGTATGGAAGATACTTTAAAATAAGAAAATACTATTTTTAACGTTTATATAAATATGTTTAAAAATTGGAGTGAATAGATACATTTTTTAAAACTATATAGTCCTAAAATTTAGTTAAGAAAAGGGATGAAGAGACTAGTATCTATAAAAGAAATAAAAAAGATAGCCCAGTCACAGGTGCCTTTCAGAAAATATCTTACAAAACATTAAACACAGGTGATGCCTGTATAACCTAAATCAATATATATATAAAAAAATAGAAAATCTTATAAGGGTCTAGCAAAATCATTCATGATTGATACATTCATTCTAATTATTTATATCAACCATAAAATCTTAAATAAAACATTATTAAAGGGAATCTAGCAGTATAGCATGAGTCTAATATATCTCATCCAGATAAGGTAAATTAAAAAATGGTTCAACAGTAGATAATAATCATTAGATTAAGATATTTGAAAAAAATAAAAACTGGAAAACTGGTGAAAATATTTGATAAATTGAATAGCTATTCCAGATTCCAAATTAATATAAAGGAAATATAAGAAGAAAACTTCCTTAGATTGATAAAGAGAATCTGAAAAATAAAACCAACATAATAGTAAAATAACACAGTTAAAATACAGCAAAAGATAGACCCACTGTTGTCCAACATTGCACTAAGATTTAATAACAAAAAAAAAGAAAGAAAAAAAAGGACTGATACACTTTGGATGTGTGTCCTCGCCCAAATCTCAGGTTGAAATGATTGAATCATTGGGGTGGATTTCTCAGGAATGGTTTAGTACCATACTCTTGGTGCTGCCACTGCAATAATGAGTGAGTTCTTGTGAGATCTGGTCATTTAAAAACTGTGTGGCACCTCTGTATCAGTCAGGGTTCTCGAGAGGGACAGAACTAATAGAATTTATGTATATGTAAAAGGGAGTTTTTTTTTTCAACTTTTAAGTTCTGGATTACATATGCAGGATGTGCAGGTCTGTTACATAAGTAAACATGTGCCATGGTGGTTTGCTGCACAGATCAACCCGTCCCCTAGGTATTAAGCCCAGGATCCATTAGCTATTCTTTCTGATGCTCTCCCCCTACATCCCTGACAGGCCCCAGTGTGTGTTGTTCCCCGACGTGTCCATGTGTTTTAACCACTCAGCTCCCACTTACAAGTGAGAACACAGAGTGTTTGGTTTTCTGTTCTTGCATTAGTCTGCTGAGGCTAATGGCTTCCAGTTCCATCCATGTCCCTGCAAAGGACATGATCTCATTCCTTTGTATGGCTGCATGGTATTCCAGTGATTACTTAAAAATCAAGAAACAACAGATGGCTGGTGAGAATGCAGAGAAAAAGGAACACTTTTCCACTGTTGGCGGGAGTGTAAATTAGTTCAACTATCGTGGAAGACAGTGAATCTTCTAGATTCAAAGATCTAGAAGCAGAAATACCATTTGACCCAGTAATTCCATTATTGGGTATATACCCAAAGGAATATAAATCATTCTGTTACGAAGATACATGCACGTGTATGTTTATTGCAGCAGTATTCACAATAACAAACTCATGAAATCAACGCAAATGCCCATTCATGATAGACTGGATAAGGAAAATGAAAGAGAGTTTATTAAGCAGGATTGACTCACACTATCACAAGGTGAAGTCCCACGATAGACCGTCTGCAAGCTGAGGAGCAAACTGAGCCAGAAGTGGCTCAGTCCAAGTCCAAAGGCCTCAAAAGTAGGGAAGCCGACAGTGCAGCTTTCACTCTATGGCTGGAGGCCCAAGAGCCCCAGGTAGACCACTGGTGTAAATCCAAGATTCCAAAAGTCCAAGATCCTGGAGTCTGATGTTTGAGGGCAGAAAGCATCCAGCATAGGAGTAAGATGAAAGCCAGAAGACTCAGCAAGCCAGCTTATTCCACCTTCTTCTGCCTGCTTTTTCTAGCCACACTGGCAGCCCATTGGATGGTGCCCGCTTACACTGAGGATGGGTCTTCTTCTCCCAGTCCAATGACTCAAATGTTAATCTCCTCTGGCAACACCATTACAGACATATCCAGAAATAATACTTGCATCCTTCAATTCAATCACATTGACACTAAATGTTAACCATCACAACCTCCCTCCTCTCTCTTGCTCCTGCTTGTGCCATGTGATGTGCCTGCTCTCTCTTAACCTTCTGCCATGACTGTAAGTTCCCTGAGGCCTCCTCAGAAGCTGAGCAGATGCTGCAATGCTTCTTGTACAGCCTGCAGAAGCAGAGCCAATTAAATGTCTTTTGTTTATACATTACCCAATCTCAGGTATTTCTCTATAGCAATGTGAGAATAGCCTAACACAATGACTATTTGAAACAATGAGACAAAACTCACATTATTTTCAGAAGATATAATAAGCTTGAAAAATTCAAGAGAATAAATTTTAAAAATGGCGTTACTAAGAGTGCTCAGTAAGTTAACCAGATGAACACCATAAAATCTATGTAGAACATTAGAGTAAAACTGGCAGAAACATGCAGGAGATAGGCATAAATTTATTAATCTTTATCAAAGTAGATAAATGAAAATCTGAATGAATGGAGGAATTTATGCTTCCGAATTGGATGACTTGATATTATCAAATAGTTAATTTTCCCTAAATTAATGTCTGAATTAAATGATTTTTCAATCAAACTTTCAACTATTTATAGAACTTTACAACCTGATTCTGGTTAGCTGGCAGGAGTAACATACTTAAATAAGAATAAAGAATAATAATTTAAAATAATATAGAAGAAATTGCTTTACCAGGTGTCTATCAAAATATACTAGGAAGTCTAGTAATTAAAACAACATGGTACTAGCATAGGTATAGATATATAGATGTAGATCATTTGTATAAATGTTTAAAAATGTAAAGCAATTTTATGCTAAAGGCAGTATTTTGAAAGTGTGGGAAAAGATAAAATATTTATTAAATAGTGTTGAGACAGTGGCTATCTTTACTAAAAATAATAAAGAGGTTTCTACCTCACATTACACACACAAATAATTTGATTTATCAAAAATAGATGAAAATATTAAAATTTAAAATTATTAGATAAACTCTAAGAGAATGTTTGGTTTTATTTTTTAGGTAAGTCAAAGGTCCTGTTTGTGCAGACACAAAAAGCACACTTATGAACGCTTAAATGCAAATTGTTAATATCTTTTTGAAGATCTGTTACTTGACATCATCTTATCAGATAGAAAATGGGCACATCACTTTTCTCAGCAATTCTACTTTTATAAAGCTATTAGGCTGGTGCAAAAGTGATTGTGATTTTTGCCATTATTTTCAATGGCAAAAACCGCAATCACTTTTGCCTCAGCCTAATACAAAACCATCTTACAGAAGTACTCACACACACAAAGATGCTACATGCCAGGGTACTCACTTCAGTATTGTTTTTAACATTGAAGACTTAACTAAATGTGGGAACAGTTGAATAAGTATGACTCATTCATACCATGGAATCCTTATAGACATTTAAAGATATATCTTCTTTGGGAGAAGTAGCATAACTCCCCACCACTGAAGTGTGGGATGTACATTATGAATTCCTTCTTACAGTATGAAAAAGGGTGCCAAAAAAGTAACTTTACAGTAGAAAAACATGACAAATCAGATGATCAAGGTGAACATCATTAGTAACAAGTCACGTTAGTGGCATGTGCCCTTGCATAGTATAATGAGAATGAAACTTCACTTCTGTGGTATTCTTCCAAAACACCCATAACCTGTACCTAACTATGAGAAAAACATCAGAACAAACCAACAAACAAACTGAAGAGTATTCTACAAAATACCTAACCAGCGCTCCTCACAGTCTCAAAATCATCAGCAAACAAAGAAAGTTTAAGAAAGGGTCACAATCTAGATGCTAGTAAGGAGACATGACAACTAAATGTCCTGTTGTATTTTGGTTGGGATTCTGGAGCAGAAAAGGGCATTAGTTTAAAAATAAGAGAATTAAGAAAATGTAATGTATGGACTTGAGTTTAATAACAATATGGATATTGGTTTATTCATTGTGACAAATATACCACATAGTAATGTAGGGCAATAACAATAGGGGAAGCTGGGTGAAGGGTATAGAAAAACCTTTCTGTACTAACCTTGCTACTTTTCCATAAATCTAAAACTATACTATAATTGACAAAATTATTATTTTAAAATGGCATACTTAAATATATAGGTTTATATGGTCTTACATAGAGTCTTTAAGATATTTAAGAAAAAGCGGTCAGGCACGAGGCACGGTGGCTCACACCTGTAATCCCAGCACTTTGGGAGGCTGAGGTGGGCGGATCACGAGGTCAGGAGATCCAGACCATCCTGGCAAACATGGTGAAACTCCATCTCTACTAAAAAAAAAACACAAAAATTATCTGGGCGTGGTGGTGCGTGCCTGTAATCCCAGCTACTCAGGAGGCTGAGGCAGGAGAATCGCTTGAACCCTGGAAGTGGAGGTTGCAGTGAGCCAAGATCACGCCACAGGACTCCAGCCTGGTGGCATAGCAAGACTCCGACTCAAATAAATAAATAAATAAATAAATAAAAGCAAGTCACAGAAAATTCATATACTATGATTTTACTTATAGTAAAACACCAAATTAGGAGATGCATATACGTGTGATAATTAAGAGGAAAAATAGTCTGTAAAAATATACACCAAACTACTGAGTTTGTGAAGTGCAGTGAAACAATGGATGACTGCCAAGATTTTCACCAAATTTACTACTCCTTGGATGCTGATATGGTTTGGCTGTGTCTCTACCCAAATCTCACCTTAAATTTTAGTTCTCACAATCCCCATGTGTCGTGGGAGGGACCTGGTAGGAGGTAATTGAATCATGGGGGTGTTTAGACCCATGCTGCTGTTCTCATGATAGTGAATGAGTTCTCACGAGATCTGATGGTTTTATAAGGGGCTTTCCCACCTTTTGCTCGGCACTTCTCTTTGCTGCCACTATGTGAAGAAGGACGTGCTTCCCCGGCACGAGTGCCCCGAAGGGCAGTTCCAGGAACTTGCTCCAAAAGTAGGCCTCCACTTTGGAGACAAAGCCACATCAGTTATTTGAACAGAGGAGAGTTAATATAAAGAATTGTTAATCAGGGAAAGGGAAGCATAAGTAGCATGTGTAAAGGGTCAGCTACTACCACTAGGCCGAATGAGAGTAGACAATGAAAGAACTAAGGTCTCAGAAGAACTACTCTCCCACCGACACACACGCACGCTTCAGGCTGAGATTGAGACTTTTTGACATAACTGCACAGATCTCACATGATCACAGGAAAGACTGACAGCAATTTGATGCACAAAGTAAAGCTCTGCCAACCCCCCTCTGTAGCTATTAATAAAACTACTTCATGAAAAATGAAAAGCCTGTGAGAAATGCTGAACCAAGTGGGACACCAGAATAACAGGTATAACTGGGACTGTTCCAGACAAACCAAGGTGTATGGACATCTTACCGGTATGTTGTAGTCCAAGAGGATGAGGATTATGTTTCCTATTTAACATTCTTGTCTTCAGTATATTCAATCAAAATGTCCCCAAAAGGAATGGATACATTTAAAAGACAAATAGACCTTTCTAATTGCCAAGCAACACCTTGTCATTTAATATTTCCAGGTAACACCCTTGGAATTAATGGGGAGAATGACAAGGCACTAACGAGGCACTAATGGAAGTTTCCCGGTGGTATTACATCAGAAACACTCATTTCCCTTCAAATACAAAGTCTGGCAAACCAATTAATGTGATGCTTTCAAACTGAGGTCCCCGGGATTCTGTACATTCCAGAGTCAGCAAGTACTCCACAATATTTCCCTTTCATAGCATGCTTTCATTTTGGTAATGAGCTGAAGATTTTGATATAAGCATGTTTTAGATTATCTACTTGGCCACTTTATAGGGGAGTTCTCTTGAATTTAGGATCACATAGATGCTAAGTGGTACTAATTTAATTGTATTGTAGTAGGGTAGTGAAAAATAAGAGGTAAATCTGATGTAAATAATTTGTTAGCTCTATGGACTAGCCACATAATATCCAGGAAGACTTTGTCACAGTTTAAATAGAAATAAGTGGCGGGAGAACTTAAGAGACAAGAGATTTGGGCAAATTGAATATATGCATTAGTACAGTCACATTCAACAAATCAGCACCAAAGCAGTCAATATTGATTCCAGTTGAAATAGCAATTTAGCTTTAGCAAGACAGTATCACAAATCACAGACAAGGAGACTCCATGGAGCCATTTAGGCTGGCTGCACATGGAGAATGAAAACACCATTCCCTAAAGGTTCTCAACATCCAGACCTTGATTCTTATGGACACGTCCTCATCCTAATTAAAACCCTCTTCCCTCAGTGAACACATGAAACACTTTTTTTTTTCCCAACTTTTTTTTTTACAATCATGGGGTACATGTACATGTTTGTTGCATGAGCAAATTGCATGTAGCTGAGATTTGGTGTACGAATGATCCCCCCACCCAGGTAGTGAGCATAGTACCCAACAGGTAGTTTTTCAACCCTTGCCCCACTCCAATTCTCCCCATTCTAGTAGTCCCCAGTGCCCAGTGTCTATTGCTGCTACTTTTTTTTTTTTTTTTTTGGACAGAGTCTCGCTCTGTCACACCGGCTGGAGTGCAATGGCACTATCTCAGCTCACTGCAACCTCTGCCTCCTGGGTTCAAGCCATTCTCCTGCCTCAGCCTCCTGAGTAGCTGGGATTACAGATGTATGCCACCATGCCCTGCTAATTTTTTTTTATTATTATTTTTAGTAGAGACAGGTTTCACCATGTTGGTCAACCTGATCTTGAACTCCTGACTTCGTGATCTGCCCACCTCGGCCTCCCGAAGTGCTGGGATCACAGGCGTGAGCCACCGTGCCTGGCCTTATTGCTCCCATCTTTACGTCCATGTGTACTCAATGTTTAGTTGCTACTTACAAATGACGTAATATGCATGCTTATTTTATCCCCAATTCTTTCTATTACTCAGGAAATGTGTGTGCTGAGCCAATTATCTCTATTTGATTCATTTGGCCAGTGCTTCATTGAGTAGTAAGTGCAGGGGACTTTGGGGATATTAAAGTTATTAGAAATATAAAGAATAGCAAATCAGTAACTATATATTTCAAAACATCACTAAAGAATTGGGTATGCCATATTACTGTTTAAAGGATAACATTTATAATTCCCCAGATACATATGAGTTTCATTTAGTATAAAAATTAAGAGTAAAGTGAGGCCAGGTGCCATGGCTCATGCCTGTAATCCCAGCACTTTTGGAAGCCGAGGCGGGCGGATCACGAGGTCAGGAGATCGACACCTCCTGGCTAACACGGTGAAACACCGTCTCTACTAAAAATCCAACAAACAAACAAACAAACAAACAAACAAACAAAAATTAGCCGGGTGTGGTGGCGGGCACCTGTAGTCCCAGCTACTCAGGAGGCTGAGGCAGGAGAGTGGCGTGAACCCAGGAGGTAGAGCTTGCAGTGAGCCGAGATTGCGCCACTGCACTCCAGCCTGGGCGACAGAGCGAGACTCTGCCTCAAAAAAAAAAAGAGTAAAGTGAAAAAGAATTTTATTTTAGATTGGATTTACATCAGCAATGGTAGCTAATCTTCCATCAAATGTATAGAACACAACAAAAATTGGTGGATTTAAAATTTCAGCATAATTAAATCCTTTTAGATTTTTTTTGAAATTACCTACACAAGAACCACTTAATTTCAAGGTAAGGGGTAACTAATGTGCATTAGTAATTAAAGTTAGCTGGCAGAGGGAGTAGATGAGGTGTTTAGAGGAAGAATTTGTGGCTTAGTATTTTCAACCAAGCCAGGAAAGAAAACCCTCTGATTTAACCTCCAATGAAAATTTCGATTTTAATTATGATAATGATGTTATTTAAATTAGCTTCACGTCTATTAACATATATACACTCCCGGGATCTCTAGGCACAAATGCCAGTGACCTTCCCCATAACTTGAGATGCCTTTTGCCTTTCATTCAGAAAAGGGGAATCTTTCACAGCCGAGCAATAGCTTGAACAGATTGCTCAGTAGAGAGCATATTTCTAGGAAATAGTCAAACATGGGCACACGTTCCTGGAGTAGGTATATATTTATATACTGAATGAGTTTCAGAAATGCCAAGTTTCAGGCAGCAAAAGACATCCACTTTGTATTCAGAGAAAGAGGAGGACATTTAAAATAAAATAGATTTAGGAACTAATGTAATGCAAAACTTGAACATGTGCAGACTTTGTTACAGACCAGGTCCCCACTTCATGGTGTGTTTAATGAAAGATAAGGAAACTTTAAAGGTTGAGAACTTAAACTTCTCTGAAAATATAAATGATTCTTTGCTGCTTCTCTGAACCCCTGTGAACAATTTTACCTAAGAACATTTGACATTTTAGGAGAACCTACACATTACTTACTTCTGGAAAGCTTCTAGATTCTAAGTTAATATTATCCTATTCCTTTTTAAAAAACATTTTTAGAAAAGAATTTGACCAAGAGCCTATGGTTAAATCTAAATAATGAAAAATATCAAAGAATCCTTTCAATCTTAGTAAAGTTAAGTGACAAAGTCAACTGCCTTAAGCTGCTATGTTGCCTCCAGGTGCATCCTCTACAAGGAGTTCCTCAGAGAGGCTAGGATATCGGTGGAAAAAAAAAGTCTGGCAAGGTAAGAGGAAGTTAAATATGATGAGACCACAAAGCAAATATGTTAATTCCTTGAATCTTATCAGCATCCAGGAAACAGTTTATTCATTTAGTCAAAGGATCTCCCAAGATCCTCCATTATCTGAATTAGTGTGGTATTCAAGGCACTTTGCAATTATTGCTGAAACGTAACTATAGAGTCTTATTTTTCATCACACCCCTTTAGACCCACCCACTCCTCAGCTTGTGCTGTGGTAGGACACAGTGTGTCAATTCACACACCTCTGATTTCTTTTCCCACTCTGTGGCCTCTTTCTGGCATTCCTGACCAGCCAGATAAAATTTGACCACCTTGATGAAACTCCCTGAATCTCAGGCAAAATTAATAACTTGGTTCTTTGTGCATGTTTGAACATAGCATTGGTTACATTTTCCTATAACTATTTATATTTTTGTCTGACCTTCTCACCAGACAATGTAAAGGGCAAGGATATTATATTATTCACTTCTTAGTCTTCTAAATTAAGCACCATATCATCAGTGTTCCGTAGCATATCATTAGGTTATACATGAAGAAATTCAAAATATGCTCAAAAAACATTCTGCTAAACAAAGTTAAACAGGTTTATTTACTATAGGACTTCTTAGAATCTTCAATATGCTAATTTATATTAGTTTACACCTAATATGCTATGTAGCATATTACACTGGATTTCACAGTTATGTACTATGTAATCCCATTTAGGGGAAACCTCTTCTATTGAACATACTTTAGTAGTTGCCTTCTTAGCACATAATAGATATTCAAAAAATGTGTGTGAATTAAATCTGTAAACTATTATTTTTGTATACTATAAGCGATTTAATTTATCATGGAGTTTGGATTTCTCTACAGAAATAGCACTGTCCAGTGGTTAACCTATTCACTTGGAAAATTACTGTTGCCCTTTCCGGGCAATGGAATATTTGATAAATCACACAACTTATCTTCATCTCTATTTCCCTATGTTTGGAGCAGGTAATAATCACTTTAATGGTGCTTAAGGATTGTTTTGAAGTACTCTATTTTGTTGAAGTGCAACTTGAAATAAAGATAGATGATTATTGACTAGAACCATTATAAAAAAATAACAGCTTGCTTTGGTATAGAGAAAAAGACTAAGTCTGTGTCATTTTGCCTGAGATATAATTGGTATTTTCAGCCATAATGAATAAGCCTTTCATTTTGGTTTAGTGGGAGTTCTTATATAGAGCAAACCATGTCCTTGGGGGGAAAAAAGTCTTCCTTACCCTAAATTATCTACCATAACTAATTCCTTCAAAGTCATTGGAAAAAAAATAGACATATTTTCTGACTTTGGTTTCTGGCTCAAGATCTCTCTAAGTTCCCTGAATATATATAATTAAAACCTTCATATAAAAATCACATGAAACAGATTTTTGAAGCCCTGTAATCTGGGCTATTTGTAGGAGTCGTCACCTTGCTACAGACAGACTTCTCTTGGTGGAAAAATCCTCTTAACCAATCGTCAGCTAAAGGTCACTTGCGAGTGTGCAATGCTTAGTGTTTCTTCAGGCCCAGTTTTGCATTACTTCTTGTTTCACTGTAGGTTTTCCTCATACTTCCAAGCTAGCAATTAGCCTCATAATTCAAATATCTTTCAAATAAGAAAAAGCAAGCCATTTTATTGAATAATTTTGTATTTTTCACTGTACTGCAAATTAAATACAATTTCTAACTACAAAGATTAGACTAAGTAGAACTATTTCCCACAAAAGTAGCTTGTTGATGAGAATATCTGGCCCTGGGATATTTCAATTCTCCACCTGGAGGCTAAGCTTCCAAGTTGTTTGTCTGCTATCATGGCCTTTGTTCTTTACATTTCCTGGCAAATGGTATCCATGGAGAATAACTGTTGCAAGAAAATAATATAATTCCATTGTGTTTGGTGAACGTTAGGGGAGGACATGTGAAACCAATATATTTCATCCACTTATGACGCAAAAATGGTTAAATTGGGATTGATTCCATAAATATTTACTGCAAGCTTTCTATGTGCGGGGCACTGCTTAGGCCCTGGGGATAAAGCAATGAGCCAGACACAGTTTCTGTCCTAATGAAACTTAACGTTCTACTCTTTTAGTTGAGCAAAATATGTGTGTTCTTCTTCTGTTTCTTCTCTATACCTAAACATCCCTTTATAACTTTTTGGTTCTTTTTTTCCTAGTAAAGTTCTTCACTTTTTTATGTGCTTTGCATAAATTCAACTCTGGAATGAGAAAAATAGTAATGCTTAACTCAATGTAACTGAGCAGATTAAGGTGATAAGGTGAGAAATAAAATTATTTCACCTCATTTTCAATGGTTTACAGTTAATATGTATATACAGTAAGCTCATATGCTCAACCATGACCACTAAGGTAGATATCATTTGTACCCAGTCTCCCAAGCACCCAAATATTTCTCCAGCAAAAGATGACCCTTTGTCACATATTCACTCAAAACTATCTCTGATGCTTGCTTTAACTGATATCTCAGACATAAAAATATGAAGGAGACTGGGAGTTCATACATTTAAAATGTTTCTTCCAATAAATCCCTTTAGTATTGGCTCTGATCATTGCCATTGCATGATACAAATTGTGTTAAGGAAGATCTTAAAAACTTGCAGAATTAGATTCAGAATTTTAGAGCTGGAAGACAAAACAAGGATCCATTGTCTTCCATCTCAGTTCTCCTTCCACACAGAGCCAAGGTATATCCTCTTTATTCCCAAGCGCACTTTCTCCAACATAGAGAACATCAATAAAAGCTAACAATACCGACTCCCTCTGTGAATCACTGCAGCCACAAATTACAATAAACCACTCAACCACTTACATTCGCAAAACTAGTAGTTTAAACATACATTTTTGTTTTTAAAATATGTGAAAGTTTCATTGCACAGAAAAATAATAAAATTAATGTTTCTACATCTGATGTTGATTTCTTCAATTCACTCATCAAATAAGCTGTTCAGGTATATAGAGTTATATCTTCAGATAAAACTTTAGAGTTATATTTTCAGATCTTCAGATCAATCAGAAGCATTCACTTTTTCTTCTCTTTTTAGAACCTCTCCCTGTTTTTCCAAGCTCTTCCCCTACTCTCCAAGGCCACCATAGGCTATAATTTTTCCTTCTCTTAAAATCTCATTCCTATTTCTCTTCACCAATCCCAGAAGTATCTGCCTAACCAATTATCCCACCCCAACTACTTGATCATGACAAATTAAGTCTTTGATCTATCTGCCTCTGTGTTTGCTAGGAAATGTATCACACTTCTATTAAAAAGTATAATTAGACTTGTTCTGGTCAAAATAAAACATTCCCTAACAATTAGTGAGAGGAATCTAGAGAACTTCCATAAATGACTAACCAGGAAGGCAAGTATTAAGTTGAGAGGAAGTGTGTGTGTGCACATTTGTGTGTGTGTGCATGTGTGTGTGTGTGTGAAAACTTTTAGCACCCTACAAGTCACTAAACGTTTTATTATAGATATCTGGAAAGACAGATGGACTTTGAAAAATCTATAAATGTGCCACTTAAGTCTAATGACAATACCGTGCCACTGCAAATTTTCCTAAGACCTGTCTCTAAGTCAACAAAGGCAGCTGTGAAAGAAGTTTCTAAATTTTGGATTGAAGATGTGCCAGAGGAAGGACGGATGGGAGGGGTGCTGAATGTTGATTATTCCTGCATTATCAATTCTTACTATGCTACAGCTGTCACAAATTGGGTTCTTTGGAAGCAGATGCTGAGACATAGTTTGTGGCATGCGATATTTTATTGTAAATGTCCGTGAAGGGAAGGTGAAAAACTAGCATCTGGTAGGAAGAAAAAATGAACTGTACTAACCATAACGCAGGCCCAACAAAGCCTCTTCCAAATACATGGAGAGCTCTGGTGAAGTACAGTTGACCCTTGAGTAACTCAGGACATAGCAATGCTGACCCTCTGTGCAGTCACATATGTGCATATATTAATAGCTTTTGATTCCCCCAAAACTTAACTAATAGCCTACTATTGACCGGAAGCCTTACTGATAATATTAAAATCAATTAACACATATTTTGTACATTGTACGTATTATATACTTACTGTATTTTTATAATAAGGTAAGCTAAAGAAAAGAAAATGTTATTAAGAAAATCATAAGAAAAAATATTTACTATTTATTAAATGAAAGTGAATTATCATAATGGTCTTCATCCTGGTCATATTCACATGGAGTTGGCTGAGGAGGAGAGCTAAGCAGGAGGAGGAGGTGGTCTTGCTGTCTTGGGGTGGCAAAGGTGGCAGAGATGCAGAAGATGGAAGGGGAAACAGGAGAGACAAGTTACTCGATGTAACTTCTAGAAACACTTTGTAATTTCTAACATTTTTTGCTTTTTCGTTTCTTTAAATATGTTTCTATACAGTACCAATTTTTCTTCCACCATTTGCCATAGTTTCAGTGCTTGCGTCTTAGACGGGTTCACGTCATAAATGAAGGCAAAACCAGCCTTGAGGCCAGGCACGGTGGCTCACGCCTGTAATCCCAGCACTTCGGGAGGCCGAGGGTTGGTGGGGGGGAGGGTGCGTGGATCACAAGGTCAGGAGTTCGAGACCATCCTGCCTAACACAGTGAAACCATGTCTCTACTAAAAATACAAAAAAATTAGCCAGGCGTGGTGGCGGATGCCTGTAGTCCCAGCTACTCGGGAGGCTGAGGCAAGAGAATGGCATGAACCCAGGAGGCAGAGCTTGCAGTCGGCTGAGATCCCGCCACTGCACTCCAGCCTGGGTGACGGAGCGAGACTCCGTCTCAAACAAACAAACAAACAAAAACAAAAAAAAACAGCCTCGAATAATTGGAACCCTTCTACCAGACTGTCTCCTGTCAATTTGTTTTCTGGCATTGCTTCTTCTAAATCTTCTTTCTCATTGCCTGCAACTCATTTCCATCAAGTCATCTTCTGTTAATTCCTCTGATGTAGTATCTACTAGTTCTTAAATTTCTCCAAGATCCCTATCTTGAAACCTTTCATTCCCAAACTTTTTTTTTTTTTTTTTTTTTTTGCCATTTTCACAATCTCTTTCATGATTTCCTTGATTGGCTCAATTGTAGATTCTGTGAAATCACGCACAACATATGAACACAGTTTTCCCCAACAGGAGTGTATTGTTTGGGGCTTGATGGCTTTCACAGCTTTTTCTCTAACAACCTTGATAAATTCAATGGTGTAATCCTTCCAGATTTTTATGATGTTCTCTCTACCAAGGTCCCCTCCAATGTGTTGAAGACATAGAAGATCATGTGTAATGAGCCTTCAAGGTCCTTATGACCCCCTGATCTAGAAGCTGAATTGGAGGTATTGTGTTTGGGGGAAAGCACACCACTTCAATGACTTTAATGTTGAATTCTTCAGATTCTAGGGGTCCGGGGGCATTGTCTAATACCAAAAAGGAATGTAAATGGCAGTCCCTTGCTGGCCAAGAACTTTTTGACTTCAGGAAGAAAGCACTGATGGAACAAATCCAGAAAAAGGGTTCTTCTCGTCCAGGCCTTCTTGTTATGCAATCAAAAGACTGGCAGCTGTTATTTAACTTTTCCCTTTACTGCTCAGGGGTTACTAGCTTTGTAGGTAAGGGCAGTCCTGATCATAAACCCAATTGCATTTGCACAAAACAGGAGAGTTAGCCTATCCCTTCCTGCCTTAAATCCTGGAGCTCACTTCTTTTCCTTATTAATAAATGACCTCTGTGGCATTTTTTTTTTCCAGAATAGAGCATTTTCAAGCTACATTAAAAACCTGTTCAGGCAGATATCCTTTCTCCTGGATTATTTTCTTAATGGTATCTGGAAATTCATCTGCTGCCTCTTGGTCAGCAGAAGCTGCTTTTCCTGTTTTCTTGATATTTTTTAAGCCCAATCTCTTTCTAAAATTATCGAACCATCCTTACCTGGCATTAAATTCTCCAGCTTTAGATCCTTTTAAGTTGTCATGTAATGACATCACTTTTTCTCAAATTATATTAGAATCTATAGGTACACCTTTCTTATAACAATCCTTCACCCACATAAAAGCTGCATTTTCAATGCAAGAACAAAAGGTATTTCACAAAAAGTGCAAGGTATTTTGTCTGCTGGCATAGCTGTAACACTGGCTTCATCAATTTTCTTTTCTTTTTTTTTAAGAGGTCCTTACGCTGGATTCATTTGTCTTGAAATGGGGGGCAAACTGCAGCTGCCGATCTCAATCTACAGCACATAGGAAGCAATCAACCTTTTCTTGTAATGTTATGACTTATCTCTGTTTCTTGAGAGCACTTCCAGCACCACTAGTGGCAATTTGTATGGATTCTATGGTATTACTTAAAGTGTACAATATTGCATTAAACATGTTGAAAAATGTGCAAGAACTGTGAGAGATCACTTTTCACTGTGATACACAATTTGAGAGATGAACTGCTGATGAGGTGATGATTAGCATCACATGTTTTAAGCAGATACTATCAACACTTAGGATCAGTGTAATAGCAATAGGAGGTGGCTCCAAAATTGTTACAGCAGTACAGTATATGCTACAATTCATTTTATGTGGTTATAATGTAATACTGCATTTTCATGTTTGTTTCTATTTCTGAGTACAGCAAATGTCACCATGTATGATCTAAAAGTGCTTGTGTGTGAGTTTTGACAAATTTTAACTTTTGTAATAGATATTTGTATATTTTATGACAGTAAGTTATAAAATAAACTAGTATCTACATCTATTTTCTACATTCCTGACATACCTATTTTTTCTTCATGTTTTCAATAGTTCTAGGCTATGTGGTTTGTCTGTTAGTTTTTCAAACTGTTGCAAAAAATTTTCTAATATATTTATTGAAAAAAGTCTGCATACAAGTGGAGCTGCAGTCCCATATTATTCAAAGGTGTACTGTATTGTGCTTTAGTGTGTCCATGTTGGGCTGAAATGTCCCACCATATTCCCCTCTTGCCCAGTCGTCAGATTCAGGCATCCCAGGGAAGAATGTGGCCTGGTGTGGGTGGGAGGGGGAGCAGGGGAAGTGGGAGGGTGGCTCTCTGCAGCAGAGGCAGGTTCTAAAACATCTGACATATGGAGGCTGTCTGCTGACCACAGCTGGGCAGCAATTCCTTCCCTGAAGGGGAATCTGAGAGGTACATCTTCATGTCTTTCACAATAGCTAAGATAAATTGGGTACAATTCTAGACCTTATATATAAATAATTTGAAATCAAGAATGTGTCGCCAAGCTCATCAACACAACAGGACCATTGATCACTCTCTTATTATTATAATTATTATACTTTAAGTTCTGGGGTACATGTGCAAAACGTGCAGTTTTATTACATAGATATATACGTGCCATGGTGGTATGCTGCACCCATCAACCCATCACCTACTTTAGGTATTTCTCCTAATGCTATCCCTCCCCTAGCTCCCCACCTCTGACAGGTCCAGGTGTGTGATGTTCCCCTCCCTTTGTCCATGTGTTCTCATTGTTCAGCTCCCACTTATGAGTGAGAACATGCTGTGTTTGGTTTTCTGTTCTTGTGATAGTTTGCTGAGAATGATAGTTTCCAGCTTCATCCATGTCCCCGCAAAGGACATGAACTAATCCTTTTTTATGGCTGCATAGTATTTCATGGTGTATATGTGCCACATTTTTTTTAATCCAGTCTATCACTGATGGACATTTGGGTTGGTTCCAAGTCTTTGCTATTGTGAATAGTGCTGCAATAAACATGTGCGTGTGTCTTTATAATAGAATGATTTATTGTACATATCCAGTAATGGGATTGTTGGGTCAAATGGCATTTCTAGTTCTAGATCCTTGAGGAATCACCACACTGCCTTCCACAATGGTTGAACTAATTTACACTCCTTTATGAAGGACCTCTTTCCTGCAGAACCAGCTAAATATATATAAATCCAATTCTGGATATGATCCAAGGGACCATGATATCTCCCCTGTACATCCCTAAAACTTGCAGCTTCTAGATATATATGCAATAACTTTGCTGTGGGAGCACATCAGGCTGACATTATCCAATAGTTCTCTTGACTGTTGTCTATATGTGAAGAAAGCAGTCTTTCTATATGATTTCTATCCATTTATGCAATCACTCATTGATTCATCTATTAACTAATCATTCTTCCCTTTGCCTACTTGGAGTGCATGTGAGGAATCTGAAACTAAAAAATTTCTTGAGAGGTCAGTCTCCTTGTTCTATAGATACCAGAACTAAAAATCATGCTAATTTATCCAAGGTTTTACATCTAATCATTGTCTAAATTATTACCAGAAGTCTTTGTGTTTTGACTCTTAATTCATGTTACCAGAGCTAATTCCTGCCAGACTCTAAAACACTACCAAACTACATAATACCCTAAATTGAAAATGAAATCAAACTAACTTCATTCAATGTTATCTTCCAAAAATGTTTCTATCATATGCAGTTTAAAATCAAGCCATAATTTATATTCCTGTTAAATTATTTGCTATAATAGAACAAACACATTTAAACACACACACACATTAAACATAACGGCCTTGTTCAGTGTGTATAATATAGTAGTTAAATGCATTATTTAATCAATTTCCTCCATTTACTATGACCTTTTCCAAACAAATATTCCAAAATGCATTATGTCATACCTTCAACCATCTTGACTATTACTGCAGATTGCCATGGCTGAATTGCTTGACAGTGACTTGGATAAATGTGATAGTAACTGAACTGATAGTGTTGGCTACTTACCAATCTATTTCTTTGAAATAAACAGTTCCATGTATGGTAGGAAGATTAGTATAGTGACAATGTAGAGGATGTACTAAATATGGAAAAGACAGGGAAGTGAAGATAGAATAGAAAAACTAGACTGGGTGTTAAAAATGAGTGGCTTACCCTTTGAAGTGAGTTCAGAGGCAAAAGTACAGGTTTTCTATATGATTCTATGTGGATTCTATATGTCCTGAGAGGTTAACTGGATTAAACAGCCTAAGAAGAAAGATGTGACTAACCCTAGTTTTACTTATTCAAATATTTAAAATACATACGAAAATATCAGCACTACTTAATAATGGTTATCATTTATTGAATGTTCTCTATATGCAAGAAATTGCACAAGATTACACAGGTATATCTAATAGTATATTTAATGCATATTTATATGTATATATTAATATATAAAAGCATATGTTAATAAAGTTTTAACAAATATTAATCATTATTCTAATTTTACATATGAAGGATAGGATCTGAGATTTTAATAATTTGTGATCACAAAACTAATAAGCGGCAGAGCCAGGATATAAGTCCAGGTATGACTGGCCTAAAAGTTTTCATTTTGTTTTCTATGATTATGCTTTGGGAATATCACTCATATCTGAATGATTGTCTGAATCTGATATGTTGTTTTGCCTCAGGTAGCAAATTATTCAAAGTATAGTTGTCAAAGAAGCTCAGGTTTTTTAATGCTCTGAGTACTCAGCTCATAGCCTCATAGCTTTTCCTGACATAGAACAGATCAAATATATATATATTTACTTATTTGATTTATTATATATTTATTTATTTAATCATATATATGATTATATATATATATATATATATATATATATATATATAGAGAGAGAGAGAGAGAGAGAGAGAGAGAGAGAGAGAGAGAGATGGAATCACACTCTATCACCCAGGCTGGAGTACAGTGGTGTAATCTCGGCTCACTGCAACCTCCGCATCCTGGGTTTGAGTGATTCTTGTGCCTCAGCCTCCTGAGTAGCTGGGATTACAGGCATGCACCACCACACCTGTCTAATTTTTGTATTTTTAGTAGAGACGAGGTTTCACCATGTTGGCCAGGCTGTCTCGAACTCCTGACCTCAAGTGATCCACCCGCCTTGGCTTCCCAAAGTGCTGGGATTACAGGCGTGAGCCACCGTGCCTGGCCAAATATTCTGAAAAGCAACAATAACTGAACTTGGAAAAATAAATCTTATAAGGATAGTTCTATTCCATGACCATTTTAAAAAATAAAGTGTCTTACATTAATTTGTTAAGAGTCACATACATTCCAATGTCAGAAATAGGAGGCAGTGTTTTATATGGACAATGTGGGAGTTACTTCGATTGATTGTGTTTTTAGTACCTCAAAGATTAAAATCTCACTATATAGATAAGATATGAACATGTGAAAAGTTCACTATCTAAACAATAATTCAAAATAGCAATAAAGAACCTAGAATATATGCTGTGTTCAGGTACGGGTGATGTTGGTGTGAGGGATGGGCAGAGAGAGAGTAAAAAGGAAAAATATGAATATAAAATGAAAGCATGATAAATCATTTTAAGAATTTTAAGAAAAATGTAAAGGTGCAGGTAAACTTTTGATAGGCAAGAAAGAGGGCTAGAAAGTTGCACTGAGGCCAGCATTTGGAGGCTATTCAACATAAGGTTAAGAACTTTGGCTTTTATCCTCTAAAACCTAGAAGACATTAAATATGTCTAAGTAGAGGTTGAAATTATCAAACAAATATGATAGGAAGATTAGTTTGGTGACAATGTGGAGGATGGGCTGAATATGAAAAAGACAAGAAATTGAAGGCAGAGCGGAAACACCAGGTTGAGAAATACTAGAAATGAGTGGCTGGCTCTTTGAAGTGAGTTCAGGGACAAAGGTGCGGGTTTTGTAACTCTCACAGATACATTGGTTTATCTAAATAGTAATATTTTGAAATGCAAATTACTAATGCCTTCTATTATTTGTTCTTCAGCAAAGATATTTGACAATGTCTGGGACATTCTGGTGTGTTATATTTATGTTACGTATTTTGTTCATGTGTGTTATATATTTTATTCATGTCCTTTGCCCGCAGTTTAGAGGGGTTGTTTTTTTCTTGTAAATTTGTTTAAGCTCCTTATAGATGCTGAATATTAGACCTTTGTCAAAGTCTAGTTTGCAGAAATGTTCTCTCATTCTGTATGTTGTCTTTTTACTCTGTTGATCATTTCTTTTGCTGTGTAGAAGCTCTTTAGCTTAAATAGATCCTATTTGTCATTTTTTTTTTTTTTGCTTTTGTTGCGATTGCTTTTGAAGTCTTTATCATGAAACCTTTGCCCATTCCTAGGTCCAGAATGGTATTGCCTAGGTTGTCTTCCAGATTTTTTATAGTTTGGGGTTTTACATTTAAGTCTTTAATCCACCTTGAGTTACTTTTTGTATACGGTGTATCAAAGGTGTCCAGTTTCAATCTTCTGCATACGGCTAGCCAGTTATCCCAGCACCGTTTATTAAATAGGCAATCCTTTCTCCATTTCTTATTTTGGTCAGCTTTGTCAAAGATAAGATAGTTGTAAGTGTGTGGTCTTATTTCTGGGTTCTCTATTCTGTTCCATGATCTATGTGTCTCTTCTTGTACCAGTACCATGCTGGTTTGGTTACTGTAGCCCTTTAGTATAGTTTGAAGTTGGGTATCATGATGCCTCCAGCTTTGTTCTTTTTGCTTAGAATTGCCATAGTTATTCGGGCCCTTTTTGGTTCCTTATGGATTTTAAAATAGTTATTTCTAGTTATGGGGAGTATGTTAGTGGAGTTTAATAGGAAAAGCATTGAATCTAAAAATTGCTTTGGACGGCATGGCCATTTTAACAATATTGATTCTTCCTATCCATGAGCATGGATAGTTTTCCATTTGTTGTGTTATCTCTGATTTCTTTGAGCAGTGATTTGTAGTTCTCTTTGCAGAAATCTTTCACCGTTTGGTAAGCTGTATTCCTAGATATGCAAATTTTTGTGGCAATTGTGAATGGAACTGCATTCCTGATTTGGCTCTTCGCTTGACTGATGTTGGTGTATAGGAGTGATAGTGATTTTTGCATACTGATTTTGTATCCTAAGACTTTGCTGAAGTTGCTTATCAGCTGAAGGAGCTTTTGGGCCAAGACTATGGGGTTTTCTAGATATACAATCACGTCACAAACAGGGATAGTTTGACTTCCTCTTTTCCTATTTGGATGCCCTTTATTTCTTTCTCTTGCCTGATTGCCCTGGTCAGGACTTCTAATACTATTTTGAATAGAAGTGGTGAGAGGGGGTATCCTTGTCTTATGTTGGTTTTCAAGGGGAAAGCATCCAGCATTTACCCATTCAGTATAATGTTGGCTATGAGTTTGTCATAGATGACTCTTATTATTTTGGAGTATGTTCCTTCAATATCTAGTTTATTGAGAGTTTTTAACATGAATGGATGTTGAATTTTATCAAAAGCCTTTTCTGCATCTATTGAGATAATCATGTGGTTTCTGTCTCTAGTTCTGTTTATGTGATGAACCGCACTTGTTGATTTGCATATGTTGAACCAACCTTGCATCCCAGGGATAAAGCCTGCTTGATTGTGATGGATAAGCATTTTGATATGCTGCTGGATTCAGTTTGCCAGTATTTGTTGAGGATTTTTGCATTGATGTTCCTCAAGGATATTGGCCTGAAGTTTTCTTTTATTGTTGTGTCTCTGCTGGATTTTTATATTAGGATAATGCTGACCTCATAGCATGAGTTAGGGAGGAGTCCCTCCTCCTCAATATTTTGGAATAGTTTCATCAGGAATGGTACCAGCTCTTCACTGTACATCTGGTAGATTTCAGCTGTGAAACTGCCTGGTCCTGGGCTTTTTTTGCTTGGTAGGCTTATTTATTGCTGACTCAATTTCAGAGCTCATATGGGTCTGTTCAGAGACTTTATTTCTTCCTGATTCAGTCTTGGGAGGGTATATTTGTCCAGGAGTTTATCCGTTTCTTCTAGATTTTCTAATTTATGTGTACAGAGGTGTTCATAATATTTTTTGATGATTATTTGTATTTATGTGAGGTTAGTGGTAATATCCCCATTGTCGTTTCTGATTGTGTTTATTTGGATCTTCTCTCTTTTCTTCTTTATTAGTCTAGCTAGTGGCATTTCTATTTTTATTAATTTTTTTCAAGAAACCAACTCCTGGACTCATTCATCTTTTGAATGTTTTTTCGTGTCTCTATCTCCTTCCGTTCAGCTCTGATTTGGTTATTTCTTGCCTTCTACTAGCTTTGAGGTTGGTTTTCTCTCGGTTCTCTAGTTCTTTCAGTTCTGATGTTAGGTTGTTAAGTTGAGCTCTTTTTAACTTTTTAATATGGGCACTTAGTGATATAAATTTCCCTCTTAACACTGCCTTAGCTGTGCCCCAGAGATTCTGATATGTTGTATTTGTTCTCATTGGTTTCAAATAACTTCTTGATTTCTGCCTTAATTTCATTATTTATCCAATATTTGTTCAGAAGCAGGTTATTTAATTTCCATGTAATTGTATGGTTTTCAGTGAATTTCTTAGTCTTAATATCTAATTTTCTTGTGTTATGGCTTGAGAGATTATTTATAATTTTAGTTTTTTGCATTTGCTGAGGAGTGTTTTGTTTCCAGTTATCTGATTGATTTTAGAGTATGTGCCATGTCATGGTAAGAAGGGCGTATATTCTATTGGTTTGGGGTGATGAGTTCTGTAGATGTCCAGCAAATCCATTTGATCCAGGTCCTCAATATCTGAGTTCAGGTCCTCAATATCTTTATTAATTTTATGTCTGGATGATCTAATATTTTTAGAGGGTGTTAAGGTATCCCACTATTATTGTGTGGGAGCCTAAGTCTCTTTGAAGGTCTCTTAAGAACTTGCTTTATGAATCTGGGTGCTCTTGTGTTGGGTGCATATATTTATGATAGTTAGGTCTTCCTGTTGAATTGAACCCTTTACTATTATGTAATGCTCTTTTTCCTTTTTTTGATTTTTGTTAGTTTAAAGTCTGTTTTGATTGAAACTAGTATTGTAATTCCTGATTTTTTCTGTCTTCCATTTTCTTGGTGGATTTTTTTCTCCATCCCTTTATTATGAGCGTGTATGTCATTTGATGTGTGATGGATCTCTTGAAGACAGCACACCAATGGGTCTTGGTTGTGCCTTATAATTGGGGCATTTAGCCCATTTACATTCAAGGTTAGTATTGACTTGTGTGGATTTGATCTTGTTATCATGATGTTGGCTGGCTATTTTTCAGACTTGTTTATGTGATCGCCTCATAGCGTCACTGGACTATGTACTTCCATGTGTTTTTGTAGTGGCTAGTAACGGTCTTTCCTTTCCATATTTAGTGCTTTTTTCAGGAGCTCTTATAAGGCAGATCTGGTTATAACAAATTCCTTCAGCAATTGCTTATCTTCAAAGAATCGTATTTCTCCTTTGCTTATGAAGCTTAGTTTGGCTCAATATGAAATTCTGGGTTGGACATTCTTTTCTTTAACGATGTTGAATATTGGCTCCCAGTCTCTTCTTGCTTGTAGAGCTTCTGCTGAAAGAACTGCTGTTAGTCTGATGGTCTTCCCTTTATGGGTGGCCTGACCTTTCTCTCTAGCCATCTTTACATTTTTTTCTTTCATTTTGACCTTGGAGAATCTGATGATTATGTGTCTTGGGGATGAGCTTGTGAAGTATTTTGCTGGGGTTCTCTGCATTTCCTGAATTTGAATATTGGCCTCTCTAGCTAGGCTGGAAAAATTCTCATGGATGATATCCTGAAATATGTTTTCCAAGTTGGTTCCATTCTCATCTCTTTCAGGGACAACAATGAATTGTAGATTTGGTCTCTTTATATAATCCCATATTTTTGGGAGGTTTTATTCACTCTGTTTCATTCTTTATTCTCTATTCATGTCTGACTTATTTCAGAAAGCCAGTCTCTAATCCCTGAGAGTCTTTTCTCTGCTTTGTTTTCTGCTATCAACACTTGAATTGCATTATGAAATTCCTGTAGTATGTTTTTCAGCTCTATCAGGTCGGTTATATTCTTTTCTATACTGGCTATTTTGTCTGTCAGCTCCTGCCTTGTTTTATCATGATTCTTAGCTTCCTTGGATTGAGTTTCAATGTAATCCTATAGCTCAGTGATCTTTATACCTATCCATATTCTGAATTCTATTTCTGTCATTTCAACCATCTCAGCCTAGTTTAGAACCCTTGCTGGAGAGGTGATGCAGTCATCTGGAGGAAAAAAGGCACCCTGTATTTTCAACTTGTCAACATTCTTACACTGTTTCTTTCTCATGTTTTGGGCTTATCTTCTTTAATCTTCAAGGTTGCTGATTTTTGGATTTCTTTTTTTATTTTTTTTTTCAAATAGATTTTGGGGGAACAAGTGGTATTTGGTTACATAAGTTTTTTTAGTGGTGATTTGTGAGATTTTGGTGCACCCATCACCCGAGTAGTATACACTGAACCCAATTTATCCTATTTGATGACCTCAAGGGTTTGATTGTGTAATAAGGTGGGTTCAGCCAACTGGGTTTGTTTCTGTGAGATTTTTGGGAGTCAACATTCAGTTCCCAGCTCCTGGACTGCACGCTCTGACTCTGGGAGACTCGTATTGGGCCCCAGCTTTGTCCGCTGGCTTCTCAAGGTTAGGAATCTGCTGCACCAGGGGTGAGGGGCTGAGGTGCTCCTGGGCCACTGGTCACTACTCTCCAATAGGTGGTGTCAGCCAAAGTGTTTCATTGTGTGGTGACAGCAGAATTCATCCTCATTCGCATGTGCCTGCAGCAGCTATAGTAACACCACAGTGGGGTGCATACTCATCAGCTGCAGCAGAGTGCTAGCAGGTGCCAGCCTGCCTGCCTCCCTGTGGGCAATCACCACAGTGGAAGAGGCAATGGAGCTGGGTAGGTGGGGACCCGGCTGGTTACTGTGTGTGCAGTCATGCTGGTGGTGGCATTGGCTCCAGGATGAGGCACTAGTGGGCACAGGTCTGTGAGCCTTCTCTGTGTGCCACAAGCAGGAGTGGTCACTCAGGTTCTCTGCCCCTAGTTTCACTCCCACGGCAGTGTTAGCACAAAGCAGGGTACTGGTGGGGACAGGGCTGGCTAGCTTTGTGTCCACCAAGGCTCTGTCTGCAATGGTAGTTGCCAATAGGCAGGGGAGCAGACTGCATTCCCATTGCAGCAGTGGCAGGGCAGGGTGCATGCACACTCATGCAGGAGGGACAATGAAAGCAGAACCTGCCCATGCAGACATGTGACAGCAAAGCAATGTGGGTAGTTCTAGTGAGCCTGGTGGGAAACTGCAGTGTGGGGAGGGAGCATGTGGGCTGGTGAGTGGCAGTGGGGGGCCATCTCGCTGGAGCTCTCTGCCTGTCAGGCATAGTCTGCCAGCACAGAAGCTGTGATGGGGGCCCCCAGGGCATGTGAGGCTGCCCTACAAAGAGGCATGGCCAGGATGGGGCCCCAGGAGAGGCCAGCAGACCAAGGGGTGCCCAGGCTGGATGAGCCCTGTCTGATGGGCATGATTGCCCTGAAGAGTTCAGGACCAACAGTTCCCCTAGGGTTAAAGTCTCCTGTGGAAGCAAGTTGAATCTAGGGGGATGTCCAACCTTGGTTATGTTCCACTACAGATGTTCCCGCACCAAACCCTCTGGGCTCTATGTCAGCTGGCTTGCTGCTTCTACCACTTCTCTGAGCAGCTCTCTCTGCCAATTTGCGTGTTGGTGGTGGTCGTGGGGTCTTCTCCTGCTTGGGTTCCAGGGTAAGAGCAGGTTGCACTTTGCCAGTCTAACTCATCCATTCCCCTGGAGCCACTGGGGGCCAGGAATGAGTCCAGGTGTGTAGTAGCCCCATGTAGGGTTCCTAGCTTTTCCCCCCTTCAGCCCAGCTTCTATGTCTTCCCTCTGAAGATCTGTTAGGAGTACACCAGTCATCTCAGTCCTAGGTGACAGCTGTTCCACCTGGCCATATCTCATCAGCCTTATTATTTCATTAAATAAATTTTTCTATGCCTTTTGCCATCTCTTCTCTTTTTTGAACTCCCATAATATGAACAGTTGTTTGCCTTCTGTTATCTCATACATCTTGTAGGCTTTCTTCACTCTTATTTTGTATTTCATTCATTGAATTCCTCAATTGCAGATTTCTGTTTGGTTCTTTTTTTATATCTACCTCTTTGTTAAATTTCCCATTAATATCATAAATTGTTTTTCTGGTTTTGTTGACTTGCCTATCTGTATATTTTTGTATCTCATTGAGTTTTCTTAAGATCAATATTTTGAACTCATTTTCCAGAAATTCGTAGGTTTCTTTTTCATTGGGGCCTGCTATTAGAGAGTTATGGTGTTTCTTTGGTGTAGCATTTCCTTGCTTTTTCATGTTGTGTCCTGGCATAAGCATGACTAGACCTTTTCCTTCTGTGTTTTCATGAAGTAAGCACGTCTTTTTGTCTTTCTAATTTACTTCCTATTTTACTTCGATGTCCATGCATCTGGTGGCATAATCATCTCTTACAAACTTTCTAGAGTGGTTTATGTAGAAAAAGACTTTCACCTGCATTTGGGTCTTAGTGTGCCAAGTGGGAAAAGTGTGGTGACTCTTACCAGGTAGATTCAGTTGTGTAGTCTCCATGCAGCATCTTGAGCTACATTCAACAGCAATAATAATTGTGGGTGCCTCAGAGGTCTATGCTTTAGAAGTTTGTGGCAGTCGTGATGCTGGTGTAGGTTGTTAAAGTCCTCAGTGGCAAGACTTTTCAGAGTCTTTCTATTCTCATTTTCCTCACAATGGGGTGACTTTGCTGAGAGGATCTCTACTGGTGTGTGTGAGGTTTCACACAGCCTACAAGCAGCTGCAGTGGCACTGGATTCTAGACACTGGTGCTCAGAATGGTTGTGGGGCCAGGATCCCAGGCTTAGGATCTTGCAAACCTGTTGTGGCACCTGTGTCTTGTGGTACAGGTTTGTTTTCTGTGGCAGAGTTAAATGTTGATTGCCTACAGAGCCAAGATCTGTAACTCTCTCTGAGGTACCTCTAGAATCTTGGGCCCAGAGGGCCAGTTTATAGCTGTGATCTTACCCTTGTGGATCAGGGCACAGCACTGGCCCAACTCTGGAGAAGAAAGGGTGCTCTGGAAATTTGGGCTTGGGAGCATGATATGGCTGCAATTTGGAAACCTCAGCCAACAGGATTCAATGGCAACTTGGGTACCCGAGAATGAGGTACCATTTAATGACTCTGGACCTTGGGATGGTGGGGTTCTGTGAGGCTAGGTGCAGGAGCAACAAGTACACTAGAATGGCAGAGCACAGCTGTTGTTTGGGCCTGAGTAAGGCAAGGAGCAGCACAGTGATTACCCCACTCCCCAGAGAGAGGAGTGTCTCAGCAGCTCAGACTCTAGGGGACTAGACCAGCTCTGAGAAAGCAAGGTATTAGAATTGTTTGGCCTGTAGAATGGGTGTCTCAGCTCAGCCACTCTTCTGTTTCCCTAAGACACAGGGTACTAGCTCAGCTCAGCTCTTGGATGCATATCTGCTCAGCTTAAACAAGGCACCATTTCCCCAGGGGATGATGTGCCTGTTTAGCTCAGTCCTGGGAAACTTAACTGTTCTGGGTGGTCCGGGCACCATTTCTCAAGAACGTAGAGTATCACTTTAGCATAGACACCAGGGTGTATGACCACTTTGGACAGCCAAGATACCATTTCCTAGAAGATAGGGTGCTGTTTCAACTTATGCACAGGGGCAGACATGACTATTCTAGGATGCTGTGGTGCTGTTTTCCCAGGATCGGGATGCTGCTTTGGCTCAGGAGCAGAGGGGCATGACTATTCTGGGCAACCAAAACACTATCTCTCCATTTTCTGGCATTGCTTCTGCTCCAGCACAGGTGAGGCAGGGTGCAGTAGCAGCTGGGAGGTTTATTTGGTGTGCCAAGCCACCATTTCCTTGGAAGGCAGTGTGCAGCTTCAGCTCAGGCCCCTAGGGGAAGGGTGCAGCAGACACTGGAAAGGGCATATGGAGCAACTCTGCCAAGGCACTGTTTCCCCAGGAAAGAGAGTACAGCTTCAGCTCAGGCCCCTAGAAGCAGGGCATAACCGCAACTAGGAGAGGTAAATGTAGTGATTCTGCCAAAGCAACAATTCCCCAGGGGGACTGTACAGCTTTAGCATTGGTTCCCAGGTGCAGAACACAGCAATGACTGGGAGAGGTATATGGAGCAGTTCCGCCAAGGCAATGTTTCCTTAAGAGGCAGTGCACAGCTTTAGCTCAGTCCCCTGAGGGTGAGTCATAGCAGCAACAGTGAGGGGTAGATAAAGGGGCTACATCAGGGCCTCATTTCCCAGGAGGGGTTGTACAGGCCCAGCTCTGGCCTTAGGGGACAGAGTACAGCTACAACTGAAGCCTGGGGAGACAGGTGGAGGAGCTCCACTGCTTCTTGGCTCTATGGAGAAGGAGGTGACAGCTGGTCATAGCTCAGCTTGGGGATGTTGGGCCACCAGCTGGGGATGGTTTGGTGGTGGCTTGGTCTCAGGAATGAAGATATGCCATGAGCACTCACCCTTGTAGTAAGGCACACTCTAGTGGTAGTCCTAGTTCTAGGATGGTGTAGTATAGTAGCTGCGTGGACCACGGAGGGCAGGGCACAGTATCAGCTCCTTTTGTGGAGACAGCACAGCTGTGTGGGCTCCAGTTAGCTCCCTCAGGTGGGCTTAGTGCCTGTGAGGACTGCAGGGGACCCCAGTGGTGAGGGCTGTATGTGTCCCAGATGTTGATGGTGGCTACTGGGATCTTATCGTTTAACTTTTCTCCATGGGAGAAGTTCCTTCTAGTTCCCAGCTGATATCTAGTGGGGGGGTGAAATGATGGAGGCCAGGTGTTCTCTTCTCTATGTGGTTATCCTGAGTTTCTGTGCTCACCAGGATTTCTGTTACTCCTAAGATGTACTTCAGTGCTCTCCCTTGGTTATTTTCCTTAAAATATAGTTGTTCATTCATTGCTTTGGCTCTCATGGTGGGGAGGAAGAGCAGTAGGGGCTTCCAGTAGACCATCTTGCTGATGTCACTTCTCAGACGTAGTGAGGTTTTAATAAAGCTAAACAGATTGAAATTAAAGTTTTTTTTGTTCTGAGATTATGTCCTTTGTTTCTGTCTTGGACATTAAATTTACTCCTTTTTATTTAAATAATGGTATCAAGAGATGGTAGGTTTTTTTGTACTTGGTTTTTAAAATTTGTACTTGACAAAATAAAAGTTGACACTTCATTTTGAATGGCTTTTTTTGTTTAATTGTGCGGACCATGAAATCTCAAAGACTGGGAACCACTGATTTATGCCTTGAGGTCAGGCCCAAGGCTTACATCAACTCTGGGAAGTTGCCCTGTGTATCCAGTTAACAAAGTAGATGTTCAATATTCCAGAGTATTGGCACACTATGTCTACTCCACAAGCATGACTAGATCTTTTCGTTCTCATACGTTTTCATGAAGTAAGCATGTCTTTTTGTCTTTCTAATTTACTTCCTATAGCTTTATGCTCATTTCTTACAGCCAGTGACATTATATTTATCAAATATCTTAATTAAATTTAAAAATGGTCCCTGTGACTTATTATGGGGGAAGTAGAATACAATTAAAATTATCAAGTTAAAAGTAAAATAAGAGATCACATTAAACTCCCCCATTTTATACTCTCTGGGCTACAGATGCCAGTAGCTATACGTTTTGCTAAAACTCAGAGAGATTTAAACAATTTGTCTGGGGTTTGAGATCTAGTTACTAGAAAATTAAAAATCTGGTTACTATGGCCATTTTTCTTCACTCATTTAATTAGGTATAAGTCCTGGTAATTGACCTCTCAATTGATCTCCCTTGCCTCCCTGTCTTGCTCTATTCCACTGTCCCCACCCCCATGGGCACTTTTGCCTACATGAGAACCTTAGGCTGTGCAATGTCTTTCTCCTAGCTACTGCTAGCCATGTTCATCTATCTTTCTTCCAACTTTAATCTTTAGACAGCTGTAAACATAACATTCTCTTGTTCAGAGTTTTTTAGGACTTTTCATTACTGCCTGGATGTCATTCAATCTCCACTGCCCATCATTTAAAGCCTTCCCCAATCCAATTCTACACACATATTTCTAAATTTCAGACTACAATTTCTACACATAGTAGAAAAACAAAATTCTTTTCATTGAAAGAAGGAAAAGGAAATGAATTAATCATTGAAAGTCTACTAGGTGCTTGTCTTAGTTGATTTGGGTTACTATATAACAAATTATCAAGGACAGAGTGACTTAAACAACAGAAATTTATTTCTCATGGTTCTAGAGTCTGAGGAGTCCAAGATCCAGAGTCTGGGGAGGGCTGGCATCCTGGTTTCTAGATGATTGACTTCTCATTGTATACCCACATAGTTAAAAGAAAACTCATTTCTCTTTTCGTAGGGGCACTAATCCCATTCATGAGGGTTTCACCCTCATGACCTAATTACCTCCCAAAGTCCCCACCTCCTAAACCATCACATTGGCAGTTAGGGCTTCAACATATGAATTAGGGGACACAAACATTCAGTTCACGATAGTACTAGACCAATTTATGCACATTTTCGTATTTATTTCTTCCCAGAAATCTATGAAATAGACATTATTATTACCATTTCACAAACGAGGAAACTGGGGCTCAGAGAATCTATGAAACATGTGAAAGTTTATAAAAATGATGAGTAATAGAGATGTGATTCAGGTCTTTCTGCCCCTCAAACATCTGTTCTTTCTACTATTCAGCATTCCTGTCTTTTAATTTGGGAAATAAAATTTTTTGTTCCAGCCTAAACAATTATCAGCACCAGTTGATAGACAGGGACCACTTAGAAAAAGAACTAAAAGTTCCCATGCAGCCTCTAAAATTATGCCAAGTATCTGGCCCAACACCTGCCACTATTGGGAACAATAGCTCAGAAATTCCCGACTTGACTGGGGAAGTTTCTCCAGGATGCTGAGAGGATCTACTTCACTCAGGAATATTACCATTTTTATGTTTCAATCTGACATTTCAGTATCCAAGGATAGGTGCCTCATTGATCCCACTTTTATCACTAGAAGTTCACAGCTCAGAGTGGGAAAGGACCTTATTTAACTCCTCAACAAATGAAGCTGATGGAATTCAATGAGGTAAAGTGACTTTCCTAAAGTCATACAGCTAAGAAGGGGCATTATATCATTATAATAAGACCAGGAAGGTACATTATATCAGTGTATGTAGAAATTCTCTATTATTATCTATTAATATGAGACATTCTTAAAACAGAAAATAAAACAACCATCAATTGAATTTTAAAATTTTAATCATTCTTTCAATATTTAAAAGTTTAAGGGGTAAAAATGCTGTATTGATGGAGATCAAAGGCTGTAATATTGAAAAACTTTAATTAGACATGTTTGGGATATCTTGAGCCTTACCTGAACAGAATCTTGAAGGAAAACAAGACATGAATAGGGAAAACAAAAACAAAACAAAACAAAAACTCTATAATCCCAAATGTCATTCCCTTGTCCATGGTGGCAACGTTAATTATGACCCTCTTTTACTGCCTAATGTGACTTCTGAATTCTCAACACAGCACTCCAGGCAACCACCAGTAAGAGAAGTGACTTGACATGCAAAATGAAATCTATTTTCAGAATTGAGCTACCAGCAAGAGCAAACAGATCAAAAAGACATCAACATGGTCAAACGTGGGCCATTCAAGGGACAGTAAGTCAATTAGACTGCCTGAGTATAGTTCACAAATAGCACAGTGTGAAATTAACATAAGGGAGGCCTTGACAAAAAGTTTAATTGAATTCTCTCCTTTAATAATGTCTTTGCCATATTTCAAGTCATCTTTCCTAAAATATTGTAAAATATTTTTGAAAATGTTTGAATTCCTGAGCCATTAGCCTTTTTTCTCTTGGTGAAGATTTAGTTTCATCTTTCCCTCTGCTTGTTGAATGTGGCAGTTCTAACCATTAGAACATGTTCTGAGTGATTTGGGCGGCTCTTCGAATCACTTACAAATTGAAGCACTCAAACAATTTTATATCAGTTTATTCTTCAGTGTCTGCACATGCCGAGATGTCTGAACACAAGAGAAGAACTCTTTAAAAAAAAAAAAAAGAGTATTTTCAGCAGCCTCAAATTTCTATGCATTATACATTCCTGGAACCCTGATAACGTCCAAATTGAAGCACTCTGGGAAGTTTAGAGAGCTTCTATAATTTTAAATTGTCCTATACATGGCTCAGACCTCATGTACTTCACAAATTGAAGAACCTTTCAATTTTGAACATTTCAATAATTTTAAATCAAGGCATGTGCATCTAGATTTAATTTTGTACTTGCATTTTAACTTACATCACATAGACCAACTGAAAAATAAATCATTATTCCTATATATTTCTAGAAACTCACTTTCATTTTCAAAGAGATTTTTAGTGTGTTTCTCTTTGCTGTTTGTGATTAAATCAACATAGCAAAAGCATCACAGGCTGAAGAGGTATGTTTACTACACTTGACTATGTTTGCTGCACTTGAATTTGAAAATGCCAATACAACAATGTGCCTTACTCTAAAAAATTAAAGCCGTGTTACCATTAAGGCTGACATTTGGCTACTACTCTGAGTATCACAACTAGTAAGATTTGACTACAAAAGAAAACTTAGCTCTTTTCTTAAAATAAGCTAGCTATGATAACGAGAGCTAGACAGTGGGAAAATTTGAGCTTGTGAGGCCCTAAAGAGTTTCTATTTTCAAAGGTACAAATTATTGAATTTAGAATAAGAAGGAACCTCTGTGGCTACTCAAGTCTGCAGAGTTATATTACATGACTGACTGAATGAATAAAAGCTCTGTACATTATAATTTGGAATGCACTGAATTAGCAAACCTCCCACACCCCCAACCCCCCCAAAAGTAAAGATGTTTAAAGTAAAAGCAAAAGAGTCTGCCATCAGATCTCACAGAATAACTCCGTGGGAATTCCCCACATGAAAGATTACAGGATATGACCTAAGGATATATCACCCTACACAGTCATAAATTAAATTTACTGTAAGAACCATACAAACAGAGAAAAAAAGAATCACAGAGCCATACAATAAAAGCCAGCCTAAAATTAAGGGTATTGATCATTTGCCTAAGAAGTGAGAGCACAAAACCATAGAGTGATTAATGGTATTATTATTAGAGGAGCTCACCCAACCTCCTATGTTCCCAACAGAAAATTGAAACTGTTTTAAATGTTTTGCCACTGTAATTTTTTAATATGTCAGCCAAATGTTTTATCTAATTGCTAAAACACAATCAGGAATAATTTTTAATTCAATGTTAAGTATTCATTTGAAATAAATAATTGCTTATGTTTCATGTGCAGTGGAAGGAAAACCCACAATTCATCTAATTCTGAATTTTTCTGGTTGCTTTTCTCTTACATAAAATTTCTAGACAATATAGTCGCATTTTCCCTAAGTAAACATGAGTAAATCAAGCCCAGAGCCCATTCTCCAAACTGAGAAGATTGGAAAATGTAATTTCCCACCCTGAGCTCTCAGATGAATAGCCATGAGTACTTCTTAGCAGCTGGGACAACGAGAAAAAAAAGATACATGGAAAGTATACCTCTGTTTTTAAATAAAAGTAAAGACTTGATTTTAAGTAGAGGTTAGGGTCAGGCCAGGTCAGACATTTGATTCCCTGGGTCAGGCCTCTTCAGTCTGTGACCTACCAAGAGAGGCATCATGTTCTAACTCTTCTCTGACAAAAGCAGCAAAAACAAAGCATTTTAATACAATCTGGACTAATTAGGCTTCCAAGTTAGAATAAAAGAACATTTTTTTTAAAAAGACATAGAGCCTTTCTTATTTTATGGCAATTAAAAAGAGTATTGTGATCAAATAATGGCATATGTGAAAAGTGGCATGAGGCAAATTATCCTGTTTTCCAAATTTCAGGAAAATCATTTTTCCAAACTAATAGGATTACCCATCACAAAGAATGTTTGAAACTGCTATTTTATATGGCAACAAATCCAACCATAGAAAAAGGAAAACAGAATGAACAGCCTCAAGAAAGAAACATAATGGAAAAGGCTCATGGTGGCTTGTATTTGGCCTATTATTTACAAGCGAAAAATTCCTTTGTTAGCTGTGAACAGACTTTATGGCAAAACCCCATAGACCAGTCTCAGACCAAGCAAAATCCCTTATAATTGCCAAAATTTGATTTATGTAAACTTAGGAGATCCTGGTCTCTGCCTCACTATTTGCAGGAAAAATGTTTCTGTGAACATGATGAATAGAAATTATGCATAATTGATTAGCTAATGAAAATTCCAGCGTAAGACATAAGATGCATGCATCCTCATTTTGAAATTTGAGAATTTCATGCTGTGGAATTTCTTTTGTGCCTTTGAGGCATTTTTAACATATATGATTTCAAGAAATATTTTTTTCTTATTACAATGGGATTAATATTATGCTAACTCTTTAATTTTTAGTAAAAGAAATTAGTCATATTATCACTGAATAAAATAATAAAAACATTTTAGAAAATACTCGAAACTACTGAAGGAATAACTTACATCCTACCATACATAAGCTTCTTTACATACAATGTCACTGCAGTATTTTAAAGAAGTATCAAGAAGAAATTTAAAAGTTTATTTTTCTGGTTTTATTATTCCTTTTCATATTTAAGCTCTGGGTACATTATGAAAAGAAATTGGTTATTTTATTCCTTCTTTTGCCTGAGCTGGGCTACCACTGTTGCTAAACCTCTCAAAAAAAGTAAAACTTTATTCACTATGTGATCGTCTCCAACAAAAATTTTGGCATGGAGGGTCAACTTGTCATATTTCCTCTTCACATGGTTCAATTAAAAATACAGAAAGAGCCCACAGTTCAATGAGATAATATGGACCCAAATTTTTTTCACACAGTACAGAATTGTTTATAAATATAGTTGACACAACATAGAAAGCAGACAGTGTAGTAATGATCCCT